>NW_020174103.1:1861237-1907536 GCF_003031525.2 Neophocaena asiaeorientalis asiaeorientalis | reverse complement strand
TTGGGGGGAGGGGGGGGGGAGGAGAAGTGGAGGCGGGATGGGACCAGCAGCCCTGAGAAGTGGTTGGGGGAGGGGAGGGGTTCCCACGCCCAGAGGGGAAACAGGGGAGACCCTGGAGAGGGCAGAGAATCAGAAGGGAATGAGGCCAGCATTTACCCTGCCCACTTGGGCCCTGGGGAGCCTGCTGAGGTCCTGGGCCTGATCCTCTGCCCATCAAGACCTCCTCCAGCCACGTGGGTCCTGCAGGAGTGGGAGGGAGAAAGGGGGGAGGAAAAGTAAAGGCTGGCGGAATTGGACCAGCACCCATGAGGGGCAGCTGGGGGAGGGGAAGGGTACCATGCCTGGAGCGGCCCACCCACAATTAGGGATCAATGGGGACAGGGGAGAGCCTCAGGAAAGTGGAGGATCGGAAGGGAGTGCAGCTAGAGTTTTCCCTGGCCACTTGGGCCCTGGGGAGCCTGTTGAAGTCCCGGGCCTAATCTGGAGCCAATTACAAGTATTGAAATTGAATCTGTGATTTAAAAACTCCCAACAAACAACACTCCAGGACCAGATTGCTTCACAGGCGAATTCTATCAAACATTTAGAGAAGAGTTAACACTGATCCTTCTCAAACTCTTCCAAAAAACTGCAGAGGGAGAAACACTCCCAAACTCATTCTACAAGGCCACCATCACCATGATACCTAAACCAGATAAAGATATCACAAAAAAAGAAAATTACAGACCAATATCACTGATGAACATAGATGCAAAAATCCTCAAAAAATACTAGCAAACAGAATCCAATACAGGACCTAATAAAGGCCATATACAACGAACCCACAACAAACATCATTCTCAATGGTGAAAAACTGCAAGTATTTCCTCTAAGATAAGGAACAAGACAAGGATTAAAGACCTAAATGTAAGACCAGACACTATAAAATTAAAACTCTTAGAGAAAAACATAGGAAAAACACTCTTTGACATAAACCACAGCAAGATCCTTTTCGACCCACCTCCTAGAGTAATGAAAATAAAAACAAAAATAAACAAATGGGACCTAATTAAACTTAAAAGCTTTTGCACAGCAAAGGAAATCAAAAACAAGACGAAAAGACAACCCTCAGAATGGGAGAATATATTTGCAAATGAAAGCAACGGACAAAGGATTAATCTCCAAAATATATAAACAGCTCATGTAGCTCAATATTAAAAAAGCAAGCAACCCAATCAAAAAATGGGCAGAAGACCTATAAATAGACATTTCACCAAAGAAGACATACAGATGGCAAAGAGGCACATGAAAAGATGCTCAACATCACTAATTATTAGAGAAATGCAAATCAAAACTACAATGAGGCATCACCTCATACCAGTCAGAATGGCCATCATCAAAAAATCTACAAACAATAAATGCTGGAGAGGGTGTGGAGAAGAGAGAACCCTCTTGCACTGTTGGTGGGAATGTAAATTGATACAACCACTGTGGAAAGCAGTACGGAGGTTCCTTAAAAAACAAAAAATAGAACAACCGTATGACCCAGCAATCCCTCTACCGGGCATATACCCTGAGAAAACCATAATTAAAAAAGAGACAGGTACCGCAATGTTCACTGCAGCACTATTTACAACAGCCAGGACATGGAAACAACCTAAATGTCCAACGATAGATGAATGGATAGAGATGATGTGGTACATATATATACTGGACTATTACTCAGAGATAAAAAGTAACTAAAAAAAAAAAAAGTAACAAAATTGGGTCATTTTTAGAGATGTGGATGGACCTAGAGTCTGTCATACAGAATGAAGTAAGTCAAAAAGAAAAAAACAAATATATATTAACACATATATATATGTGGAATCTAGAAAAATGGTACAGATGAACCTATTTTCAGGGTAGGAACAGAAGCACAGAGGTTGAGAACGGACGTGTGGATGCAGTGGGGGAAGGGGAGGGTGGGAAGAATTGGGAGATTAGGTTTGACATAAACACACTACCATGTGTAAAATAGATAGCTAGTGGGAACCTGCTGTATAGCACAGGGAGCTCAGCTCAGTGTTCTGTGATGACCTAGATGGGTGGGATGGGGCAGGGGGAGGGAGGTCAAAGATGGAGGGAATATATTTATACATATAGCTGATTCACTTGGCTGTACACCAGAAACTAACAAAACACTGTAAAGCAAGTATACTCCAATAAAAAAATTATTTGATTAAAAAAAATGTTAATCCCATCCCCCCCCCCAAAACAGTTTAAAGACATAAATATAAGACATGAAAGCATAAAACTCCTAGATGAGAACACAGGCAAAACATAGTCTGACATGAAATGTAGCAATGTTTTCTTAGGTCAATCTTCCAAGGCAGAAGAAATAAAAGCAATAAACAAATGGCACCTAATCAAACTTACAAGCTTTTGCACAGCAAAGGAAACCATAAGCAAAACGAAAAGACAACCTATATACTGGGAGAAAATATTCGCAAACAATGCAACTGACAAGGGCTTAATTTCCAAAATACACCAACAGCTCATACAACTCAATATCAAAAAGCCAAACAACCCAATCAAAAACTGAGAAGACCTAAATAGTCATTTCTCCAAAGAAGACATACACATGGCAAACAGGCACATGAAAAGAAGCTCAACATCACTAATTATTAGAGAAACGCAAATCAAAACTACAATGAGGTACCACCTCACACCAGTCGGGATGGCCATCATCAATAACAAATAATAAATGCTGGAGACTTCAAATAAAAAAAAAAAAAAAAAAAGAACTCCAATAAATGCTGGAGAGGTGTGTGGATAAAAGGGAATGCTCCTACACTATTGGTAGGAATATCAATTGGTGCAGCCACTATGGAGAACAGCATGGAAGTTCCTTAAAAAACTAAAAGTAGAGTTAGCATATGATTCAGCATCCCACTCCTGGGCATATATCCAGGGGAAATTCTAATTTGGAAAGATACATGCACCCCTATGTTCAAAGCAGCACTATTCACAACAGACAAGACGTGGAAGCAACCTAAACGTCCATCAACAGAGGAATGGATAAAGAAGATGTAGTGTATATATACAATGGAATATTACTCAGTCATAAAAGAGAATGAAATAATGCCATTTGCAGAAACATGGATGGACCTAGAGATTATCATACTAAGTGAAGTAAGTCAGAGAAAGACAAATATATGATATCACTCATTTGTGGAATCTAAAAAAAAAAAGATACAAATGAACTTATTTACAAAACAGAAACACATTCACTAACATAGAAAACAAACTTATGGTTACCAAAGGGGAAAGGGTGAAGGGATAAATTAGGAGTTTGTGATGAACAGATACACATACATTATATATATATAATAATATACATTATTATATAGTAATATATAAAATAGATAAACAACAAGGTCCTACTGTATAGCACACGGAGCTATATTCAATATCTTGTAATAACCTATAATGGAAAAAAATCTAAAAAAGTATATATATGTAAAACTGAATCACTTTGCTGTATATATGAAACTAACATGACATTATAGATCAACTACACTTCAATAAAACAAAACAAATAACAGAAAAAAATGTTTAGAGCAACAACCTACAAAATATAAAAAACGTAGGATTTAAATTCGTGTGTAAGACCTATATGAAAAAAAATGCAAATATTTACTAAAAAAAGAAAAGCTATAATTTAAGCTGACCTTGTTCCTGAATTGGAAGAATCAGTTTTGCAGAGATATAACTTCTTTCTCAATTTGAAAACTACTTAAGTGTAATTCCAATCAAAATGATCATAAAACTAATCTGGGGGCTTCCCTGGTGGCACAGTGGTTAAGAATCCCCCTGACAATGCAGGGGACACGGGTTCGAGCCCTTGTCCCGGAAGACACCTCGTGCCGCGGAGCAACTAAGCCCTTGCGCCACAACTACTGAGCCTGCGTGCCACAACTACTAAAGCCCATGTGCCTAGAGCCCGTGCTCTGCAACAAGAGAAGCCACTGCAATGAGAAGCCCGCACCACAACAAGAGTAGCCCCCACTCATCACAACTAGAGAAAGCCCGCACACAGCAACGAAGACCCAACGCAGCCAAAAATAAATTAAAAAACAAAACCTCATCTGGACTAATAAACTTATAAAAATAGTCAAAATATTCTTAAAAAACAAAGAATTTTGAGTTATAATTATCAGGTGTTATAACCTCTAGTAATTAAGACATTAAAATGGCAAATTAAAGTACGATTTCATTTCATTTCTCCCGCAATTTTTTTTTAAAGATGAATATAAAAATTAAATAAGTCCACAAAGACAGCAACAGAGATTTTTCTTTTGTCTTCATCATCTTGGGAAGTAATCTGGGATTTTGAGAGGTCATTTTACATGTATAACTACCATTTATAGAATGATTACTCCATGCCAGGTGCTGTATTTTGCATCTTACACATATAACTTCATTTGATCCATACAACCTTAACAGTGTATTATCTGGTACTATCTGCATCAGCCATTTGAAAAAATTTTGTGAGAAATTAAATAGAGTAGTAACTGATTTCACAGGGCAGAGGAAGCAAACCAGTTTGCCCCAGAAAACCCAGGAGGGGCTCAGAACTGACCTGGTATAATGGATGATGTAGATAAGGTTCCATATAACAAAGAGAGGTTGAAAGACTGCATGCAGGAGCCATAAATCCCTCCTCCTACACATCTCCACATCTCTACTCCCAAGACATTCTCTGCATTAAGTTAAAAGGAGACATCCAGGGCCCAAGAAACCAGGTGCAGTTGTGAGCATGAGTGAGAGCTGAAAAAAGAATTCACTGAAAGTCTGTTTTGGGAATACGGTCACTTCCAGCCCCTTTTCGCTGTCACATGTGCAAAGTATTAACAGCAGCACCAAACAAAGGACTCAGTCTCAAGACTGATACGTAGGATAACTACCCAAACAGACAGCTTTCTACCCAGCGATTCAAGAGTGAAGTTCCCCATAACATTTAAATATGAAAGAACATCCAAGGATCAAATGGAAAGGCCCTGGGGAGAAAAAGTAAATCTAAGGTAACGAGAAAAAGAGATCTTGGTTCCGTGAAACAGATACTGCCCAGAAAATAATATTTAAAAGAATTTTTTTCTAGAGGGATAAAGGGCATCCAGAAATAAACATAGTATTTTAATGAAAAAGAAATAATCAGGGAACAAGAAATAGGTCTTGGAAATTAGAGTTCTGACAGTTGAAATTAAAAATTCAATAGATGGCTGGAATTTACATAGGCAAGGAAATGTCCCAGGAACAGAAAAAGCAGCTTGGGAGACTCACAAAAAATTGCAGAAAAAGATATAAGACAAAGAGATTCAGTTCAAGGTAACTGGATTTCCAGGATAATTGGACTTCCAGAAAGAGATAAACTGAAGGGTGGGAGAACATTATAATTTGTATAAAAAGTAATAAAATAAATTTTCCCAGATTTGAGAGATCCATCATGTACCCAGTACAATAAATTTAAAAAAGCTAAACAACAGGCACATGTTCTTCCAATTCCAGTATATCAGAGACAAAGATTACAAGAGCCCCAAGGAGTATGAGGACACAGGTTCTGAGTAAAAGAAGGAGAATCAAAGTTGCACTGGGCATCCAAATAGCAACAGTAGATGTAACTCTGGTATAAACGCTGGTAACCTTGCTACCTCTTTACTCCTCCTCTGAGAAAGCAAACAAAACAATGAGGAAAAATAACAAATAAGTAACCAAATAAAGATTCTTTTTAAATGCCCCACTTTCTCAGCAAACAGGTGACAGAAAAAATCTGCAAAACTCTAAAGAAACATGGACTTGCCTGGTGGCAACAGTGGTTAAGAATCCGCCTGCCAATGTAGGGGACACAGGTTCAAGCCCTGGTCCAGGAAGATCCCACATGCCACGAAGCAACTAAGCCCGTGCACCACAACTACTAAGCCTGCGCTCTAGAGCCTGCGAGACACAACTGCTGAGCCCGCGTGCCTAGAGCCCGTGCTCTGCAACAAGAGAAGCGACTGCAATAAGAAGCCTACACACCACAACAAAGAGTAGGCCCCCTGCTCGCTGCAACTAGAGGAAGCCTGCGTATAGCAACGAGGACCCAACACAGCCAAAAAGAAATATAAATAAATAAAATAAAATAAAAACTGTAAAGAAACGCAATTAAAATTAAACAGAAAATGCAAAGGAAATGTCAAGGGGCCTCATGAGTGGCAGATCTCAGAAACTACCAGGCAAGTATACTTCCTGAAAGGCAGAAACTCCTCCAGAAATGCAAAATCTAGAATCTGTAAATCTAACAACTGAGGGGGGAGGTGAGCTGAGCTTCAGCAGAAGTCAGATGCAGAGAGAACAGGCACAGAGAGTATTTGGAGGGCTCCCGGCAGCAGATCTCAGAAAGGTCCAGCAAAAACATACCCCCTGAGGTGCAGGGCTCATCTGGAAGAGCAGGGGCTCTGTCCTCTGTCTGCTGTGCTGGTGAAGGACCTGGGGATGCAGGACCAGTGACAAGTCCTCTCCGACTGAGCCTGGGTCAGACGACAGAGGAAGCAGGGCTACACAAAACATTCCTCAGAAGAGCCACAGTAGCGAGTCAGTGGTCTCTGTGAAGCAAAGAGGGCCCCTCCTACCATCCACAAACCCAGATGCAAATAGCTGAGCTGGGAAAAACCAAGTCATTAAGAAACAAGTGTTCATGAAAGGCTATGGCACAGCATCGGTAAGTGATTTTGTAAGAAAAAATGTGGGAAGGAGCTGCAAAATTGTCAAACGCAAGAAAGCCATTCACAGAAAAACATTGTCATAGAACAGATGAAAACACTGAGCGCACATTCCAGCACAGGGTAGAACTCTCTGCGAGACTGTCATCTCCACGGAGGACGCAGAACACAGGGCAGGAACTCAGATGTTAATAAATTTTTCTTTGGCACTTTTGCTGCACTAACTATAGACTTAGGAAGTCCTTTTCCTTTAGAGAACATAAAAATATCCACCACTGTTTACTTTTCTGATATGGCTTCACTTTTAGCTCTTTACTCCATCTTTAATTTTTTTCTGGAATTTGGTTTGAGGCAGGAATATACTTAAATTTTTTCAGTATACCTATTTTATTTGGGGATGGGGAAATGCGTATTTCCAAGATATTGCATGCTCATGGGCCTGCTAGAAATTCTCTGGTTTGATGCGTCACTTGTACTGAGGGTGGAATCTACTTGCAGCTTCTTCACGAGTTTGTGCTCCGATCAGCACAGCCCAGCGATGTCATGGGTGTCTCCCAGCCTGTCACTGCACCTGTCCTTGTGCTCACTGCCAGGGAGGCTGCAGAGTCTCCAACAAGATCCAATGTTAAGACTTACAACTGAAGGTGCTTTTGTTTCAGGTACCTGTAAAACCCATAAAAAGCAAATTTAAAAAAACAGGGCAAATTTATGGCAGTTTTATAATACTTTTAATAGTTACATGTTATTTTTATATCTATTTTTATATTAGTAGATATCTACTATATCTACTTTTGCTCAAAAATGCAAATTATTAATAACTATTATTCATGAGGAGAATTGGGAACTGTATAATTTATTCAGAGGAATTCCACCATAGAAACTAAAGTATTTTAGATATATTTTTATCTCAAGTGACATTAAAAAAAAGTATTACAAAAGTTTTAAAACACAAAGTAAAATGAACCCCCAGTACACCCACACATAACCATCATCTTTAAAAAGTTATCAACTATTCTGTTATTCTTCAAGTCACATTTATTGATTGCTTGTTAAGTTTCTGGAAAATGTCCAAGCCTCCCTTACCTCATTTAAAGCTAACAAACCCAACGAACGAGGTTGTGGTAGAATTAGTGTAAAGCTAACAGTTTACTTGCATTGGATACCTTCCAACAAAGGGGCCCTAGAAATATGTTCACATGGTTATGTTTTTGTAAAATTTACAAAAATCACACATTTTAATCATTAAGAGCGCTGTCTCTTTCCACTTCAACTGCTCCTTTGTGCCTTCTCCTGCTCCTCCATAAAGTGGCAGTGAGCACTTCTAAGATTTTATTAAGGGTTGACTGGGACATACTTTTGTGTTTTGTAATCTCTTCCATGTGTAATTAATTACATTATTGCTGGCCATCTCAGTTTGGGATGTCTTCTAGAAATACTCTGAATGTGGTCAACCTGAAGAATATTTAAGAGCACTCATTCTGTAGAAAATTTAAAATGCACCAAAGTCTTACAGCTCAGATTTCAAAGAAACTCAACAGAAGTTTCCTCAAATTTGACAACAATCAAAAAAAATTACACCGTATTACTAAGAAATGGTTGAGAATTTGAAAGAAACCTCTGTAAACTGTCAGAAATAAAAAGCAAATTTCCATCAACTATGTAAAAGATACTCAAAATGAGCTTCCTATTACTCCTATTACTATAGAAAAGTATATTACAAAGTTGTCAAATGAAAAGACAATATGTATGCTTACCTTGGTCTAAATAATATTTCAAATTGCATCTAATACTGTATTCATAGTTTTGTGGAGGTTTTCTTAAAGAGCTTGCCAAATTCAATAAGCAATAAGCCCCACAAAACCTGGAACCATTTATGAGGTTAGTATATTATCCTTGTTGAAAGATCAGTTCTTCAAGGTCATGTAGATATTAAAAGGCAGAACATGATTTAAAATCACAGTTTCAAAATACTGTATAGTAAATACAAAAAACGATATGGTTAAGTGTTGGTTATCTGTTCATGACAAACTCTGTGATTATGGCAATTCATTTAACCTCTTGAAACTTCAGTTTCGCTGTGTACAAAAAAGAGATCCTACTAGATCATCTTTAAGTCGTCCCTTCAAGACTAGACCAATGACAGCTACCTTGAACTCAGTACTGGGTGGAGGACACAGTCTATCACAGGGCATGGGGCATGGGTTGCTAGGCTCTTGGACACGTTAAAATTTGTAGAAATTATGGTGATTTTTTGGTTTATATTCTTTCCTAATAATGACTATAGGAAAACAGCCTGCCCCCCCCACCAAAAGGAATATATAGGGGTAACGAAGTGTAATTACACTTAGGGTTCTGTTGAGTTAACCAGCCTAGAAGAGAAAAAAATACAGCCATATACTACTGGTCAGTGCTGTATTTGACTAACTCATGAAGTATGTCTAGATGAGGGCTTTTTCTTTTTTAATTGAATTTATTTTTGAGATAATTTAGATTCACATGCAGTTGTAAGGATTTCAATACACAGAGACACCATGTATCTTCTTCTCAGTGTTCCCGGTGAATCTTGCAAAACTATAGTATAATATCACAACCAGGATACTGAGTGACACAGTCAAGATACAGAATATTTCCATCACCACAGATCCCTACCACTGTCCTTTTACAGTCACACTCACTTCCCTGACATCCTCGCCACCTCCTTAACCTCAACTCCTTAATCTTAAGAATTTTGTCATTTCAAGAATGTTATACAAATGGAATCATACGATACGTAATCCTTTGAGATTGACTTCTGTCACTCAGAATAATTAAGTTGTTTTAAATAACAAAAATCTGTTCCTCCTTACTGCTGAGTAGTACTCTATGCTCTGGAAGCACCACAGCACTCTTGTGCATGTGGATGTTTGGTGGTTTCAGCACCATTTGTTGAAAAGACTACCCTTTCTTTGTTGAATTGCTTTTGCTCCTGTCAAAGGTCAGCTGATTGTATGTTTGTGGATCCATTTCTGGGTCCTGTGTTCTGTTCCATTATCTATTTGTCCACTCTGTCACTACCAAACTGTCATTTTTTGGTGAGTCATGAAGCTGGGTAGTCACTCCTCCAACTTTGCTCTTTTTCTTCAATACAGTGTTGGCTATTCTGGGTCTTTGCTTTGCCATATAAACTTTAGAATCAGTTTGTTGATATCCACAAAGTAACCTGCTAGAATTCTCATCTGGATTACACTGAATCTACAAATCAAATTGGAAGAACTGATATCTTAACAATATTGAGTCTTGCTATCCATGAACCCATAATATCTCTCTACTTACTTAGATCTTCTTGGATTTCTTTCTTCAGAATTTTAGTTTTCCTCATACATTTCTGTACACAATTTTTCCTTACATATATATTTCCTAACACATATATTCCCTTACACATATTTTGTTGGATTTATACCTAAATATTTCTTGTAGAAAACACACAGTTGATTCTTACTTTTTTTAATCTACTCGACAATCTCTTTTAATTAGTATATTTTGACCATTCACATTTAAAGCGACTATTGGGGGAATTCACTGGCGGTCCAGTGGTTAGGACCCTGTACTCCCACTGCAGGGGGCCCAGGTTCAATCCCTGGTTGGGGAACTAGGATCCCGCAAGCCGTGTGGTGTGGCCAAAAATAAAAATAAGAAAACAAAGTGACTATTGGTATAGACAGATTAACATACACTACATTTGTAACTTTTCTACGTGTTACCTTGTTCTTTCTTCTTTTTTTGTTTTTTAAAAAAATATTTATTTCATTTATTTTTTTGGCTGCATTGGGTCTTCGTTGCAGCACGCAGGCTTCTCTCTAGTTGAAGTGTGCAGGCTTTCTCTCTCTAATTGTGGTGCAGGCTCCAAAGCACGTGGGCTCTGTAGTCTGCAGCTCGTAGGCTCTCTCGTTGAGGCGGGCGAGCTCAGTAGTTGTGACATGTGGGCTTAGCTGCCACACAGCACGAGGGATCTTAGTTCCCCAACCAGATATCAAAACTGTGTCCCAGTCACTGGAAGGCAGATTCTTTATCACTGGACCACCAGGAAGTCCCCTTTTTTTTGTTTTTGCTTTTGTTTTTGTTTTCCAATCTTTTCTCCCTTCTCTGGTTTTAATTGAGCATTTTATATGATCCTATTTTATCTTCTTAGCATATAAATTATACTTAAAAAAATTTTTTTTTAATTTTAGTGGTTTCTCTAGTGTTTGCAACATATATTTACAACAAATCTAAGTCCACTTTCAAACAACACAATACTGCTTCATGCTTACCCTTTTTACTTACTATATTTTCTTCCTTCCTGATGTTCCCAGATTCCTCCTTTAATGGTCTGTTTACAGAACTTCCCTTAAAGGTTCATTTTAGCATTGGTCTGTTGATGACAAATTTCCTTAGTTTTCCTTCACCTGAGAATGTTTTGATTTCTCCTTCATTCCTGAAAGATATTTTCACCAGATAATCTATGTTGACAGTTCTGTCAGTATTTGAAAAATGTTGTGCCTCTTTCTGGCCTCTTCTGTCTATTTTTCTCTATATGTAAGGTGCCTTTCTTCCTCAGTGCGGTCAAGACTTCTGTCTTTAGTTTTACAAAGTCTGACTTTGTAACTGGTGTGGATTTCTTAAATTCATTCAGCTTCTTGAATTGAGATTTGTCTTTGCTCAATGGGGAAAGTTTTCAGACAATGTATCTTACTTTTCTAGCCCTGCCCTCCTCCTTTCCTTCTGGTTCTCTGATGACATGAATATTAGCTTCTTTGTTAGAGTCCCACAGGTACCTGTGGCTGGATTCTTTTTTTCCCCAGTCTATTTCCTCTCTTGTTCAGATTGTGTAATTTCTATTGTTTACCTTCAACTTCACTGATTCCTTCCTCTGTCCCATCCATTCCTCTCTTGAGCCAATCCATTAAGTTTTTTATTTTGGTTATTGTATTTTTCATTACTAAAATTTCCATTTGGTTCTTTATATCTTCTACTTCTTTGCTGAGACTTCCTCTTTTTTGTTCAGAGACATTCTATGTTTTCATTCGTTTCAAAAACGCGTCTTAATTTCTTGTTGAAGCTTTAAAATCTGTGTCAGATAATTCTAGCATCTATGGCAGCTCAGTGTTGGTATCTACTGTCTTTTTCACTCAAGATATTCCTGGTTCTAGGAATGACATGTGACTTTTTATTGAAACAGACATAGACATATTGGTTATTATATTATGAGACTCTAGATCATAAACTTTCTGCTTCAGTTGGTTTCCGCTGACACCACTTTAGGAGCAGAAAGGGGGATGTTGTTTGTTGCCTGGTTACTACCAGGTAGTAAAGAAGTCCAAGCTCCCTAGTTAGCTTCTGTTAATACCTGAAGTTGGGGGAAGGGGCTCCTTAATGCTGACCAAAGGTAAACGTCAGGACTCTCCATGAGGCCTCCTCTGACATCAGCCCAGTGGGATGGGATTCAGGCCAGTGGTACTTCATTATAAGCTGGCAAAGGTGGAAGTCCAGGCTCCCCACTTGGCCTTTGGTGGTTTGGGTGAAGCTGCAGTGTTCTCTGTGGTATTTGGCTGAAGCAGAGAGGTTATTGTGTAAAATAATATGTCTTCTGTCTTGCTAACCTGCCCCTCCCTGATCTTTTGAAGAGAAGACAGGCTTTTTGCAGGGCTTTCTTGTCTGCATCCATTGGCATTTCCAGGTTGCTAGCTTCTTCAGCTCCAAGCCTGAGATATGAGGCAAACAGAAAACTCAGGGAACTCACCATTCTATCATTCTGTGAGTTCTAACGTTCATAGCTGGTCTGCCTTCTCTCCATCTTTCAGTCTTCTTACGTTTATAAACAACGTTCAGGGTTTCTAGTACATAGCAGGAAGAATCCCAAAGTACATTCCCCATCTATTTACCCTCAACTTTTGATTTTATATCTATCTCCTCTAGGCACACATTATTGGGTCTTGCTATTTATTCATTTTGGTTCATCTCTGCCTTATTAACTGGTGTGTTTAGACCATTTTTTTTTTTTTATAAATTTATTTTTGGTTGCGTTGGGTCTTCGTTGCCATGTGTGGGCCTTCTCTAGTTGTGGCGACCGGGGGCTACTCTTCATTGTGGTGTGAGGGCTTTCCATTGCAGTGGCTTCTTGTGTTTCGGAGCACAGGCTCTAGGCGTGTAGGCCTCAGTAGTTGTGGCACGTGGGCTCAGCAGCTGTGGCTCACAGGCTCTAGAATGCAAGCTCAGCAGTTGTGGCACACAGGCTTAGTTGCTCTGTGGCATAAGGGATCCTCCCGGACCAGGGCTCAAACCCGTGTCCCATGCATTGGCAGGCAGATTCCTAACCACTGCACCACCAGGGACGTCCAGACCATTATTATTTAATGTAATTATTGCTATGGCTATATTTAAACATAATTGTAAGTTTTGTTTGTACGCACTGTTTTGTTCTTCTGTACCTTTTCCTGCCTTTTAAAAAAATATTTAAACATTTTTAAAACTTCCATTTTATTTATATTTTTTAGTTATACAATCTTTCCTTTTTATGTAGTTAATATTGTACCACTTCATGTAATACATAGAAACTTTGCAACCATATACTTCACTATACCTAACCCCTACTATTTTATGCTCTAGTTCAGCGGTCCCCAACCTTTTTGGCACCAGGAACCGGTTTTGTGGAAAACAATTTTTCCACGGCGGTCGGCTGGGGGGGCGGGTATTGTGTGTGTGTTGGGGGTGGTTCAGGCGGTAATGCAAGCAATGGGGAGTGGCAAATGAAGCTTTGCTCGCTCACCCGCCGCTCATGTCCTCCTGTGTGGCCCAGTTCATAACAGGCTACGGACCAGTATCAGTCCATGGCCCAGGGGTTGGGGACCCCTGCTCTAATTGTCATGTGTCTAGTACAAATGACAAAATAATGTTACAACTTTTGCTTTCTTTTAAAGAAATTAACAAGAAAAAAATGGTATTTTATATTTGCCTATTTAACCATTTCTCATGCTTTTTGGTCAAATCTGCACCACTTCTCAAAACTTGAGGATTACCAAAGTGCACCATTTTCCTCTAATGTGGATGAATATAAATTTCATATTAAGACTGTTCCTCACCTTCCTCATTAACTCATGACAAGTAAAGAAATATCACTTGGCACCAACATGCTTGTAAATTAAAACACAAACTTAAGCAATAAACCAGGTAGCAGTACTGATTATAAGGTAAGTTAGTTATAAGATGTTTTTGTTTTTCACACTATCAATTGCAATTTTTAAAAAATGCTAAATATAAAAATCTTGTTGAAAATTCTCTGTCCAAACCCTGAACATCTCTACAATATTAAAAAAAACAGGAAATATTTTCAACTCATTTTTAAGAGTACCTCAGTTTTTCTCCAAAGTAAACATGAAAGGTTATATAAGGCGTAACTATATACCTGAAATTTAAAACAGAAGAGTATCTTTATTTCCCTTAGAAGTTCACTGGGAAATAGGAATATTTGGAGATGTAAACGATTCATAAAAATGAACTGATATGTAGGAAATGTCCAATACTATGCAAGCATTTACTGAGCTTCTACTATGTGCTAGACATTGCTAATAACCAGGGTTATGGACTCTTTTCAAGAAACTCACTACCTAGTAGGGGAAAATGACAAAAAAAATGAACTCTTATTATAAGGAAACCAGAAAGGTTGAACTTTACTATCTTGAAGAAAGTGGGGAACTAGTGAAGGATTTTCAGTAGGGGAGAAAAATGGTAAACCTCACAGACTGGCTAAACTACCATCCACTCCCCTTGCCCCCCTTGCTTACCTTTATTATAGAAGCTAGGAAAGGTAAAAAATCACATTCCAAGCCTCTACTGCAATGAGGGATGGCCACATTGATACAGTTCTTGCCAGTAAAATGCAAATCTACTTGAAAAGGCTTCTGGCAAACCTTTTGATTTTTTGATATCCAGGGCTTGTTCCACCCCTTGCCTTCTTGCCTTAAATCCAGCATGTGTAAAACTGTGCCAGTCATGCTATAACCCTAAGGGAAAGGCCAAAATCATCCCAGGTAACACAGCAATGATACCACTGAGCTACTCAAGCAAAGCCTGCAGCCATCTCCAGATTTCTTGTTATTCAAAATGATAAGTCCATTCAAGTGATTTAGTTGGGTTTTCTGTCATGAGTCTGAATGTCTTCTTGACCAATAAAAGTTATAAGAATAAATGTCTATTTCAGAATAGCCATTTCTGAGTTACTGTGGAGGATGGATTAGGAAGGGACAAGAATGAAGGTAGTGAGACTTGTTATGAAGTTATTATTGTACTCTAAGCAAGAGAAACAAGGGCAGTGATGACAGTGAGGAAAATATAGATTCAGAGATATTTAAAAGGTGAGAGAGAAAAGGCAAGATAAAGAAAAGGTTTCAAATATCTTCTAAGTTTCAAGTTTGAGAAACTAGGTGGATAGTCATGCCATTCTCCAAAACACATATGGTGAGGCATAAGTTCAGCTTTGGACCTATTCAGCTTGGATACCTATGGGACAACACGTGAAAATGATAAGGCAGTTGACTATGGATCTTGAGGTCAAGAGTGAGGTCTGGATTAGAGAAACCCAGATTTGAGAGTACCGTCAGATACAGAGTACTGTCCAATAGAATTATAATGTAATTCTAATTACATATGTAATTGTAAAGTTAAAATAAATAGATGTATTTAATTTTAATATTTTATTTAACTCAGTTTTTCCAAAATATTATTTCAACGTGTTATCAGTATAGTTATTAATGGGGATGATTTACATGCTAAGTCTTTAAAATCTGATGTGTATTTTATACTTAAAGCTCATCTCAATTAATCTGAATGCCTTTTTCATCACAAATACTTGATCTATACATAAATTTCATAAAACTTACACTTGAAAAAAGTAGATTCACATACCCATACTGTTCCAAACACATTTAAGTTTGCCAGTACCTGAAAGAAAATTTTTCCTTTACTTTTTAAATCCACACTGGAAAAATCCTGTTTATCTGTTTTAAAAAAATTGATTTGCCTTCAGAGCAAAAGCACATCAGTTTGAAAACTACATTTGTCCAAGTTAAGTAAATTCAATAAATCTTGTGTCAGCTCAGTATTGCTAACACTGAAGTCAGAGTTACTGAGTAAACTGAAAAGCAACTTTAAACTTATCAATAAGTAACATTTTTCAAATTTTTCTTGTAGTTTTTGTAGCAAATTTACCTGTCAAAAACAGTTAAAATCTTATGCATACCAATTCATATTAGAAAAATGTGTAAAGTTATTCTGACTTTTATTTTTTAAAGTTTCAATTTCAAAATAAATTCTAGAGGCTTCCCTAGTGGCGCAGTTGTTAAGAATCCGTCTGCCAATGCAGGGAACACGGGTTGGAGCCCTGGTCCGAGAAGATCCCACGTACTGCAGAGCAACAAAGCCCACGTGCCTAGAGCCCGTGCTCCCCAGCAAGAGAAGCCACCGCAATGAGAAGCCCACGCACCGCAATGAAGAGTAGCTCCTGCTCACTGCAACTAGAGAAAGCCCGCGCACAGCAATGTAGATCCAATGCAGCCAAAGATAAATAAATATTTTAAAATTTTTTCTTTAATAAATAAATAAATTCTAGTACTTGTCTAGGTAGCACAAGTAGGCTTTTTCCCTTACTTGGAGCTTCAAATTTAGATCATTCATATTCTGTGTAATACTGAGCAGAAAACAAACGGCCCAATTTTCTCTTTGATTATTTTAATATTTGGCTAGCATTTCTGTTGTTGCAAGAACATCTTGAACTGGTGTTAACGGTACAGTAAGTTTTGTAGAACTTTTCCACAATTCAACCAACTGGCAGAGTACACAAATCACTAAATTCATTGTCTTTTAATCTGTTCAACAATCCTGTAAGCTGATGTTGACTCATAGCACTTAACACGTAACAACTGTACCCATGACAGCATCATAGAGATCATTTCAGAAAACTGAGCACAAGTACTCTCAAACTGTATCACACAGTGGAATGAAGAAATAGGGGAAACACCAAGCTCATTTAAAAATTCCAATGAAATCTGACTTTTGACCTAACCTAGCTGGAATGCCATTTATTATGACAAGAAGTACTTTTTTCTCATCTAGATGAAACTCTTGATAATTTAAAGATTAAAATATAGCTATACAGGCCATGAATTGAAATTATTTCTTTGTAAATTTTTAAGTCCTATGAGACAAAATGCACTCCAAGTATTACTTGGACAGCACATTTTCTATTACATAACTCATCTAAAGCTAAAGAAAAGTACTTGTAATTTTTCAGATTTTGAATCAATTAATCTTTAATATTGTTAAAAGTTCCTATATTCTACAAGCAACATTTGGTGACAACTGAAGACTCTGTACTTTTTTTATAAGATGTTTTTAGGCTTTAACTCATAAATTTCTAACAATTTCTATAACTGAAATAATGAACTTTACTTTCCATCTATATCTAAAACTAATTCTTTTTCATGCAAGAATCCAAGCTGTTTTATATCTGGCCAAACTTAACAAACTCAATCCTTTTAAAAGTTGTTCAAAAAAATTCTGTTGGACATTTCATTGTGATTTCAGGCGACTAAATTTCAATTCTTTTTTGACTTTTGAAAGGTAACTTCATTCACTCATTCATTATGCATTTGCTGGAACTGTCTCAATATTGTTACTTTACTGTCTTATTTTTTGTTAAGTTATAGCTTGTTTTTCTCTGCCACAACAAACTGCAATCGTCATTCACTGTGAAATCTGCAACATACCTTCTTCCAGTCTTTGTTTACCGTCCCAGTTGTAGGACTAGCTTCTGCAGTTCTACTTGTTGCTTTTTCAGTATGCCTTCATTTTAAAATTTAAAGTTCGTTCATATTCATGTCTAAACTAAAACAAGTATATCAATTACCAACTATGATTTACAGAAGTATCACTGTAATTCCAGTTGTCCGCATAAAATATTCAGATAAATACACTACGTTACATTGATTCATAGTAAAAAATAATTTACATTGAATCCAACACCAACTCAATCAGTGATGTTTATATATAATACCAGACATAGCACATGGATCTGACAAGCACATTCCAACAATCACACCTTAAGCAAGATAACAAAGTTAAATGTATTTTTAAAAAAAATAAGTTGAGTTCAACAAAAATATTTCACACTGCTTTAGTTTTTATGTTTAATTAAAATTAATTTAAAAATCTACTTTCTTAGTCCTACTGAACTCATTTCAAATGCTTAATAGCCACATGGTCCTAGTGGTTACCATATTAGATAGTGCAGATATGGAAATGAGAAAGACAAAAGTCACAAGGCTTGCAGTTTTTATTCCATTTCTCTTTTATTTGATATAACTTCCAGGGCTTAGAAGTTATTTGGGTTATATTACTCTTTCGTATCCTTACAAAAAAATTTAAAAAAGCAAAAATGGAATTGTTGGATGTTCTGTACAGGATTCCCTGAAATATGTATTTGGCTCACTCTAGCAGACATGGACCAACCTCTAAAAACCCATTGCTCCTAAAAACAATCAACTTTATCTCTTTGGAGAATGCCTTTTAAACAGCAACGTGCTGAATAATGTTTAACAACTGGCTTTTGAAATAAAAATGTATGCATTTAAAAAATGTGCAGCATACAATTTACAAATGATAAAATCATATACAATACTCTTTTCTCTTTGGCCGCACCACGCGGCTTGCAGGACCTTAGTTCCTTGACCAGGCATTGAACCCAGGCCATGGCAGTGAAAGCGCCAAGACCTAACCAGGGAATTCCCACACAATACTCTTTATTATACGTTCCATATAGCCAACTGATTCTCATAGACTTTTGTTGACTTTTGTCGAACTCTTGTATCTGTAGCTAATCTGTGATTGCAATTTGACCAGGATCTTACAAAGGGAGTTGCATCCCAATCAGCTAACTCTTTTCCCAACAAACTTATAGTCATTAAATCTGATATATGACCTACTGTTAAACTATTTCTCACCCTTGTACAAATTATGTTCATTAAATTGAAACCTCTTTCAGCTTCAGCACTATTGACTGCAATGGTGCTAACTATCTTTTTAGCTTTTTGTAGGAATTGAAACATTGTTTGACTTTACATTATTATTTACAAATTCCCAAAAATCATTCAAATCAATTTCGAATTTTAAAATTTCACACAAATGAAATAATTTTTTTCACCAGTTATCCATGGTGAAGTTATTTCTTCATAAGGCCATGTAGAAGGTTCTAGCAAATCAAAATAATTAAAAATACTTTCATCATGGTTCCTGTCAGATAAAAGATGTAAGTTCATGTGTTGAATTATATTTTCTAGTAACATGTTCCTAGGAAGGGCATTAAATTTATTATTTTTATTAAATGGAATATCTTTAAACATATCTGACTTAATCAAACCTTCAATTTGAGATTCATGCTTTCCAGCACCAATTTTTAAATTTTCCAAGGCTTTTATGGTACGTTTGATCAATTTTTGTGCTTTCTGAATGTTAGCTGAGCTTGACTGTAATGCAGTTGAAAGTAGTGAAAATTCTTCAAGAATGTCAATCATTAAAGCAAGGTCTTGCAAGAAATTAATGTTAGCTAATCTCTTTGCCAAACCAGAATGAGAATGAGAAAAATGCATATATAATACAGGATATGCACGCCATACAGCAGCAGCAGCTTGTAAACTACATGCTGCCCATTTTGGTCCCATTATCCGGCCAATTTTAACAATTTCAATTTCAAGATCTTTAGCTACATTTTCTAAAAGCTTGTTTTGATTTTTATTAGATTGATGATAATTAGAATAAATTTTATGGAGAAATATTTTTAAATTATTCACTGTTTTATTTCAGATATTGAATCATCAAGGGACAAGTGCAATCGATGGTTTAAAACAGTTCCAAATAATGATTTCAGGAAAATTTTCTAACAACTTTGTAGCTACTCCAGACTTTCTTCCCAGCACTGTATTAGCACCATCAGAACAAAATGCAATTAAATTTGCTTTCAAATATTCATTAGTGAAACCACAATCATTTAAAGTACTCAATAATGTATTGAAAATACACTCTGCTGTGGTTGACACCAATTCTTTCAAAGCAACAAATAACATAACGGGTGCAGGAACCGACTGAACTGTGCACTGGAGATAAATCACGAAGGTCCTTTTCTTTGAAACTGTGGATGACTCATCAATTACAATACAGACTTTGGCATTTTCTTCTATAATATTCTTAAATATCGTCATCTTTATTTCTTTTGCAATATGCTTTGCTATTCTTGTTGCACCGTATCGTGTATTTAAACAACTGACCTCTCCATTTTTCTCTTGTAATTCTATTGCCCCTTCAATATCAGATAAAGGTCTATTATGTTTTATTAAACTATAAACAGTATTGAAAACTTTCACAGTAGCATCAATATTTTTATTACTTTGTTTATGCACTAAATTAGAAACTGAGTCATTAATTGATTCCTTTAACAAATCCTGAATTTTACCATGGGCTTTAGAAACATCATGTTCCCTAATTTTTTTTTGCAGAGAAGCTTGTCTAGTAGTTTTATTACTGCCGTTAGGGGTTACTAAATATGCAATCCACTCCTTGGACACATGGACATGCTTTTCTGCTTTCAATCCCAAATGCCGAACTGTTGAGCAATCCTTACATCCTAATTTACTTTCTTTTATTTCAAGCCATTTGTACTGTTCTGTAAACATAAATGCTTGTTTTTCATTCCAACAATCTGCAAGCACAAGATTATCCATTTCTTCCTTTGATGAACATGATGGCTTTTCTTCAATGATTGGTTGTTCAACATATTTGAAATGTGATTCCTTAGACTTAGACAATCCACAATAGTTTACCTTTAAGTTTTTATATACTTGAATTTTTAAATTGATGTATAGTTGATTTACAACGTTATGTTAGTTTCTGGTGTACAGCAAAGTGATTCAGTTATATATATTCTTTTTCACATTCTTTTCCATTATAGGTTATTACAACATACAGTAGGACCTTGTTGTTTATCTACTTTATATACAGTAGTTTGTATCTGCAAATTCCTAACTCCTAATTCATCCCTCCCCTATCTTTCCCCTTCGGTAACCATAAATTTGTTTTCTATATCTGTGAGTCTGTTTCTGTTTTGTAAATAATTCCATTTGTATCATATTTTAGATTCCATATATAAGTGGTATCATATGGTGTTTGTCTTTCTCCTTCTGACATACTTCACTTAGTATGATAATCTCTAGGTCTATCCATGTTGCTGCAAATGGCATTATTTCATTCTTTCTTATGGCTGAGTTATACTTGAATTTTTAAGAATGGCTATGTTTAACAATCAGCTCAAATTTAACAAACAATTCTTGCAAGCCAGTTCAAGCCACCTCCAGCACACACTGCACTTAATGACACAACTGAAGAAACACAAATATAATATACTTACATCACTATGATAGGTGCTACGCTCTTTATCATCACCACAGACCAGATCAATGTATTCAAGAACAGGTCTTGATGGTCCCTCCTAAAAAGGAAGTCAGCAAATTTACAAGTCATTAACAATCATTCAAACCAAATGTGCCTTTACAATCACTAGGGGTTTTTTGGTTGGAATTAGCAAGATTTCCTGTGAAGAGGTGGCCTCACCGGTGGTGCAAAATAATCAGAAACAGAACCAGCAGTGGTAAAGATTCAGAGAAGACCAATATGCAATGACGACAAAACCCAAAAAGAGCCTAAATCTATATAGAGGGAAAAAGCCATGTACTCCTTTGGAAATGGGAAATAGACCAGGGATAATGTTAAAAACACACAGATATCACGGTACACAGTATTTTTTAACTGGGATGGTTATCAATAATCTTTTACATATCTAAGCTCAAAAGCATGGAGTTCTTTGGTATATCTGCTTCATCCTCCATATCCTTACGCAACCAAATATCAAATCTCTTCAATCTTTTCTTTACACACATACTACCTTCAACATAGACCAGGCCATAAATACCCCAGTTGAAAACCTAGATTTTATTTTACAGGCAAAGGAATCAACTAGTAGTGTTGAGACGGGAACCACATTAAAGCTGTGCTTCAAGAAGATTAGGAGACAGGACTTCCCTAAGACTCCATGCTTCCAATGTAGGGGGCCCAGGTTCAATCCCTGGTCAGGGAGCTAGATCCCACATGCCATAACTAAAGATCCCATGTGCCTCAACTAAAGATCCTGTGTGCCACAACTAAAAAAAGATCCCGCATGCCGCAACTAAGACCCAGCACAGCCAAATAAATAAATATTTTAAAAAATAAAAAATAAACTTGAACTGCTAATTATTTTTTTTTAAAAAAAGGAGAAGAAGATTAAGAGAGTATGAAATGTGGGATGATCAGTTAAGAAGAAAACCAATGAAGACAAATGGTAATTTAATGCTAAAGTAGAGTGAGGGCAAGGAGAATAATAAGCAAGTGCCCTCTTCTGTATGCACACTGCACTTCAGGAAAATTTACTCCAAAGATAAGAGCTCTTTCTGTACTCCCCAATTTTCATCATTCCTTTCTTTCAGCATACTGTGTTTAGTTTGGGGCTTATATATATGGCAGCATACAAAGAGGATGCTGTGCCATAATGCAGACTGAGGCTGGAAAATACGATTTATACGAAAAAACTAAGAAATCCAAACCAGAATACGTCAAGTAGTAACATTCTTGATAAAAGATATAAAAAGAACACAAAAATTTTTTTGTATCTGAGAACCCTCAAGCAGAGCATTGTACCCAGTAGCATTTCATCTTTTTTGGATGGTACTATAAGAAACATAGTAATAAACACATCCTAATGGAACCCAGCATAGGATGGGGTGAGAGGAAGTAAATTCTGATCTGAATGTAGTTTAAAGGAGAATTAACTGATCATTTTTATGTGGTACCATTTAAATGCAACAGGAATATTTTTACTAGATTCTTCTCGTACTGCAATTCCACTCAGTGCATATAATTCATTTCTTATTGAGCTGTCAAATCTTCAATCCTCTAATTGTAAACAAGGCTATTTCTAAGAGGTTCTATCAAGCTGGATGTACACTACTCTGGATGCAAAGATACAAAAAATTCTCTATATTTAAAATAAAATTTAAATTAAGATTTCTAAACCTCACCTTAACACAAGCTAATATATTAACTTAGTCAGAATTTACAACATGATTATGCATTTAATCCTGAGAGTATGACACAAAATTACACCCATTTATTTCTCCAACCTTAATTTTGTAGAATCCTACTGTGTTTCTCAAAATAAAGCACACAAATCATAAACACTTGTGTCACGCCTAGCTAGAGCTGCACAAAACACCATCAAGGTCATCGTATCCTATTCATTGTCTTTATACCACGGTCAGGAAGAACCTAAATTATTTTTCCTAATGACCCCTGCAATCCTCTTTCCCAATGTTTTTCAGTACAAAAACAGACATCATGGCTCTTCAATTTCCACAGCTACATCACTTACTCCCCACCACATGGGGAGGCAAAGTCAGCATACAATCCTTCTTGGTATCCCCAAATTTATAAAAGTTCAAGTGTCAAGAAAAAAGTACTACATGCACTATTGTGGCGAAGAATGTCAAGGAAATGATCTTGATCTTTTTAAAGAATTTCTATATAACCCTACTAGAACATAAAAACAATGTTACCACAACCTTTAGGGAGGGAATTTTGTTTGATTTAAAAACAAGTCATTTGCAAGAGGAAGGAGATATGGGGATATATGTGTATGTATAGCTGATTCACTTTGTTATAAAGCAGAAACTAACACACCATTGTAAAGCAATTATACTCCAATAAAGATGTCAAAAAAAAACTGAAAAAAAATATAAAAATAAAAACAAGTCAATTACATGGTTGCCGTAAACCTACAGTAACTAAGAAACACACAAACATTAAACACGCAAACCTTTAAAAAAGATTATACACCTTTAACAGCAAACCTCAACTAACCACAATATTCAAAAACAGTCGTTCACAGTAGAAATATTTTCTAGCTAACTAAGATACTACTTTAAGCAGAGCCTTTGTAAAACTTTAACAGTGTGGGGTGGAAATTATCCTCAAATGTATCATAGCACCCCCTTCAGTTTTTGCAACCAATGTTTTACAAAGTGTGTTCACAGCTTCATACACCCCTGCATTTGCACCAACATCAAGATTCCTGGGCCCCACCTCCCATTTCTGATTCCATAAGTCTGGAGTGAGGTCCGGGAATCCACACACTTCTACTTACTAATGCTTGAAAACTACTGTCCGAAGGGAATAAAAACAGAAAGATACAGGATGCTCCTGGTGATACGGGCCCTTCATTGTGAACCTCGCCTGCTGGACTGTGCTGTAACAGGATGAGCTCGGAGCTTAGTGAAGTCTTCAAGCCACCCGCCCTCACGTTATGGAGACACACAGGCTCAGAAGTTGAGTTCCTGCAGCCCTTCTGGTTTTCTACCTCATTCCTCATCACTAGCCACCCTTCTCCCTAACCTGTGTGCTATCTTTTAGAAGTTACTCTTGTCTCATTTCAAAGCACTCTTAGGAGACCACAACCCTCTGCGTACATGAATGGCTCTAAATGCAGGGGGAGAGGCGAGATTCAGGGTACAACACGCACCGCAGTCCACAGGCTTTGTGATGCCTACTGGGGCTGCTCAGACACCTCTTCAGGCAAATTCCCTACTCCTATGCCCTACTCCACAGTGTACAGTCCCTATCAGACATTCACACACGTTTGCTGCAGGAAGAACAAACAGGTGAGAGGTAATCACATCACGGCTTATCACGCATAGTCTCTGACTCGGAAAAACCCGAATATCGTCGCTACTTACACTAACAAACTGAATGTCATCTTCATTTTCCTCGGGTGTTGACTCGGACGCCTCAGGCCCAGCTGGAGGGACACATTCTATTATCTATAAAAGTAAGCCAAAACACGGTTATCTAGACAACCCCGCACTTACAGGAGATTTTTCCTAAGGGAACGAAGAAGGAAAGCTCTCGCGGAGACCTAACGGAGCCCCAGCCTCCGCGAGCCCGAGCTCGCGTCCGTGGAACCGCAGGGGCCCCTCCGCATCCCTTCTCCCCGAGGTCCCCAGACCCCAGGTACGGCCCAGCACCCCCCGGACTCTTCACAAGGCCGGGCCCAGCCCGCTACTCACCTCCGACCCTGGGTCTTCCAGCTCCCCGCCGCCGCCTCCGCCACCGGCGGCAGAATGGGCTGCAAACCGCTTCCCCTGAGCAGCGGCCCAGTAGGCCCGTGGGACCTGGCCTCCCTCCCAGAGTTCCGGACACCCTCGTCCGCCGCGCGGGCCGCTGGGAACTGTAGTTCCGGCCGCGCCGAGACCGCTCCGCGCGCGGAGGGGCGCGGAAAGACTGAGCTACTGCGCATGCGCTCCTCGAGAAGCTTCTGCTGCTCAAGTGGAGTCATTAGGTGACCTTTCTCTCCCAACTTCTCTGTTTTCTGTTTTAGAACAAAATTGTGGCTTATATAATAGATCGATGGTGTTAAAATGCTTACTAGTGAAATCATGACCAACCGTTTTCTTTAAAAAACACAAACGATTGTGAACAGATAAAATGTGTGAAAACAGGTATTATCTGAGGACATGTAAAGCTTTTCCTCCTTTCCCCATCAGCCTAAGATCACCTGTAGTCCGACGAACCTGTATTCCCACAGAATCACCTTTATGATTCTGACCCTGGCCTGCAGTGAGCGAGGCCATACAGCGGAATAACCTCGGGAGACAAAGGAATGGAGTTATGAGATTTTAAGGAAGGGTTTAGGTAGGTGAAATGTCAGTGAAACTGTTCTGATAGGGTCAAAGGCAATTATAGGGCCGCGTGTAAAGAGTTCAACATTAGGTCTGGACTGCAAAGGTCTTGGTAACTTGGGAACTACAAATTAAGATAGATACTAAATGATGTATCCAGAAACCCCTGTGCCAGGTGTGAGATATGAAGCTGGTTCTCTATATCAAAGAGATATACCGCAAAAAAAAAAAAAACGATTTTCCTAGTCTGCTGGTAAGAGTTCAATAGAAACGCACTGTCATAGGTTGCCGTTGGGAGTTTTTCAGTTAAGTTCTTGGTAAACAGCAACACGTATGTGCCTAGAGCCCAAATGTGCTCATGCCCTTCATTTCGGTAATTGTTGAGGGGATGGTCTTTTCCATTTAAGATACTCTAATAGGTATGTGAGCACAGGCTCCGGATGCGCAGGCCCAGTGGCCATGGCTCACGGGCCCAGCTGCTCCGCGGCATGTGGGATCCTCCTGGACCGGGCCACGAACCCGCGTCCCCTGCATCGGCAGGCGGACTCTCAACCACTGCGCCACCAGGGAAGCCCTGCATTGTGATATTTTTCAAAAATATGTATTTATTTATTTGGTTGCACCAGATCTTAGTTGCGGCAGGTGGGTTCCTTAGTTGCAGCTTCAGGGCTCCTTAGTTGTGGCATGCATGTGGGATCTAGTTCCCTGACCAGGGATCGAACCCAGGCCCCCTGCATTCGGAGCTCGGAGTCTCTTATTCACTGCACCACCAGGGAAGTCCCCTGCGTTGTAATCTTAATTTGCATTAACCTAATGACTAATAACGTAATAATGTCGAGCATCTTTTTATGTGTTCCTTTGCCATCGGTTTGTCTTCACTGGTAGTGTCTGTTAAGACCTTCTGTCTGTTATTTAAATGAGTTATTTATTTTCTTATCGAATTTTGAAAATTGTTTATTTATTCTGGGTACAAGTCCTTAACAGATATGTGATTTGCAAATATTTTCTCCCAGTCTATGGCTTTTCTTTCCATTTTCTTAAAATTGTCTTTCAAAGGGAAGTTCTTACAGTTGATGAAGTCTAATTTATCAATTTTTTTTTTTTTGGTGGTGGAGTATCTAAGCAAGATTACAAATATTCTTCTTTGTTTTCTTCTGAAATTTTTAAAATTAGGTTTTAATTTTAGGTCTGTGGTCCATTTAGAATTCATTTTTGTATATGATGTGAGGTATGCATATGTATACCATTGTTCCAGGACCAGCTGCTGAAAAGAATAGTTTTCATTTGAATTGCCTTTGCACCTTTGTCAAATACCAGTTGTCCATATTCGTGTGGGTCTGTTTCTGAACTTTCAGTTATATTCTACTGATGAATTTATCTATCTTGACACCAGTACCACACCATCTTGATTACTGTAGTTTTGCAATAAGTCTTGAAATCAAATAGTGTTAGTCTTTCAGCTTTATCTTCTTGTTTATCTAATTGTTGTAGGTGTTTAACTTATCTCAACAACGTTTTGTAGTTTTCACTGTCAGATGTTATCTTGTATCTTGTATTTTGTATCTTGTTATCTTATATATCTTGTCAGATTAATTGCTAAATATTTCATATTTTTTGATGGTATTGTAATTGGTATGATTTCTCAAATTTCAATTTCTGATTGTCCATTATTATTACAGAAATAAAACAGATTTTTCTCTAGCTTTATTGAAATGTAATTGACAAATAAAAATTGTATACATTTAGGTGTGCCACATGATGTTTCGATATTATTACACATTGTGAAAAGATTACCACAATCAAACTAATTAAGATATCTGTCAACTCACATAGTTACCATTTTGGGTGTGTGCGTGGTGAGAACACTTAAGATCTACTCTCTTAGCAAATTTCAAGTATACAATACATTATTGTTAACTATAGTCACCATGCTATCTATGTTAAGTCTCCAGAACTTACTCATCGTATAACTGGAAGTTTGTACCCTTGGACCAACATCTCCTCATTTCCCCCACCCCCACAGCCCATGGTAGCCACCATTCTGCTCTCTGTTTCAATGAGTTCATCTTTTTTAGATTCCACACATGAGATCATGTGGTATTTATCCTTATGTGTTTGGCTTATTTCACTTAGCATAATGTCCTCCACGTTCATCCATATTGCTGTAAATGGCAGGATTTCCTTCTTTTCTAAGGTGGAAGAGTATTCCACTGTGTATGTGTACCATATTGTCTTTATCCAGTCATCTGTCAACAGACATTTAGGTTGTTTCCATGTCTTGGTTATCGTAATAATGGTGCAATGAACACTGGAGTGCATATATCTCTTTGAGATACAGATTTTATTTCCTTTGCATATATACCCAGAAGATATATGCTAGATCGTATGGTAGTTCTATTTTTAATTTTTTGAGGAATCTCCATACTATTTTCCATAGTGACTGTATCAATTTACATTCCCACCAACAGTGCACAAGTGTTCCCTTTTCTCCGCATACTTGCCAGCCCCTATTATTTCTTATCTTTTTTATAATAGCCATCTTAACAGGGGTGAGGTGATATTTCACTGTGGTTTTGCTTTGCATTTCCCTGATGATTAATGACATTAAGCACCTTTTCATATAACTGTTGGCCATTTATATGTTTTCTTTGGAAAAATAAGGTCAGGTCCTTTGCTCATTTTTAGATTATTTGGTTTTGTGCTATTGAGTTGTATGAGGTCCTTATATATTTGTATGTTAATCTCTCTTTAAAGAGATTTGGTTTATAGTTTACAAATATTTTCTTCCCTTCTGTAGGTTGCCTTTTTGTTTTGTTGATAGTTTCCTTTGCTGTGGCAGAAACTTTTTAGTTGGATGCAGTTCACTTGTTTATTTTTGCTTTTGTTGTCTGTGCTTTTGGTGTCATATCCAAAAATATCATTGCCAAGACCAATGTCAATGAGCTTTTCCCCTACATTTTCTTCTATTAGTTTTTCAGTTTCAGGATTTACATTTAAGTCTTTAATTTAGTTTCAGTTAATTTTTGTGTATACAGTAAGATAAGGGTCCAATTTTATTTTTTGCATGTAAATATCCAGTTTTCCCAACACCATATATTGAAGAGACTATTCTTTCCCCATTGTGTGTTCTTGATGCCTATGTCAAAGATTAGTTGTTAATATATGGGTGGTTTTATTTCTAGGCTTTCAATACTGTTCTGTTGGTCTATGTGTCTGTTTTTATGCCAGTACTATATTGTTTTGATTACTATAGCTTTGTAATATAACTTTAAATCAGGAATTGTGATGTCTTCAGCTTTTGTTCTTCTTTCTCAAGATTTCTTTGGCTATTCAGTGGCTTTTGTGGTTCCATAGGAATTTTAGAATTGTTTGTTCTATTTCATGAAAATGCCATTGGGATTTTGATAGAGATTATAATTGAATCTGTAGATCATTTAAGGACATTTTAACAATATTATTCTTACAATCTATGAACAGACCAGTGGGGGTGTCCTATTTGTGGGGGTCTGCATGTGAGGTGTCCCAGGGGGCTGGTGGGCAGGCCTCCTGGTGGAGGATCCTCAACAAAGGATCCTCAGCCCTTTGTTGAGTCTGGGTCCTGGTTTCTGTAATTCCCATCTCTCTTGCCTGCACCCAGCCTCTCCCCTATCTAGCCATGTCAAATACCTTGGGATTCTGGGCAGGCAAGAAAGAAGTGGGCCTCTTAGGCAGCGTTCAGCATGGCTTGGGTGGACCAGCTCATTCACTACCTCTCACTTACCCCCATGGGAGAAATTATGGTCCAAGGGGGTTTCTCTTGGTACTAAGCTGTGCCACCTTGGGGGAGTGGTGATGTGGGTAAAGTGAAACTGTTCTTACCATCTTCAGTCCATCTATTCTTGGATTATTTTGTTCAGTGGTGTGCTGGAACCTCTCTGCTGGACCCCTGGGCTCCCACAAAGATAGTCTCATCCATGGATGAAGATGATGGTAGAAAACTCCTATTCTGCCATCTTGCTAACCCAACAGCTGAAATACAATGATTTCTGTAAATTGATCTTGTATCTTGCAACTTTGCTGAACTCATTTTTTAGTTCTTTTTTTTTTTTTTACACTTTTTTTACTCTTTAGTTCTAGTACCTTTTTGGAGATTCCCTTAGATCATCTGCATAGATAAACTTGTTGTCTATGAATAAAGAGAGTTTTTTGCTTCTTTTCCAATCTGAATACTTTTTATTTATTTATTTTTAAAGACTTTGCACATTCCACTTACTCTTTTTTTTGGTTGCACCAAGTCTTAGTTGTGGCAGGCAGGCTCCTTAGCTGTGGCTCGCAGGCTCTTTCGTTGTGGCTCGTGGGCTCCTTAATTGTGGCTCATGGGCTCCTTAGTTGTGGCATGCATGTGGGATCTAGTTCCCTGACCAGGGATCAAACCCAGGCCCCCTGCGTTTGGAGTGTGGAGTCATCCACTGCACCACCAAGCAAGTCCCCTGAATACCTTTTATTTCTTTCCTTGGTTTATTGAACTAGTTAGAAGCTCCAAAATAATCTTGACTATAAGTGGTGAGAATGAACATTCTTGACTTGTTTCTGACTTTAAAGGGAAAGTATTCAGTCTTCCATCATGAAGTATAATGTTAGCTGTAGGTTTTAACTGCTTTGTTAATTTTCAGATTTGGGACTTCCTGAGACACGTTGACTTTTTGACCCTGTATTTGACTATAACCAGGGAACAGGAGCACTGATATTTGTTACTGACCCCCAGGATGATTAGCCCTGCCCAGGCTCCACCTCACAATGACCAGAGCCCACAGAATGAACATGGACATACACTTCCAGTGGATGGTCTATCAGGTGACCACAAAATTGAAACCCAGAGAGCAGACAATGACGTTGCAGATACTGAATTAAAAAAAATTCACCTCAGCTCTTATTTGACAAGCATATATGATCGTTCAATATATGAAGCTTTTTATTTTTATATTTTTAGGTTTTTTTAAATCTTTTTAATAAGTCTACAAATAATAAATGCTGGAGAGGGTGTCGAGAAAAGGGAACCCTCCTACACTGTTGGTGGGGATGTAAATGGGTGCAGCCACTATGGAGAACAGTATGGAGGTTCCTTAAGAAACTAAAAATACAGTTGCCATAGGATCCAGCAATTCCACTCCTGGGCATATACCCAGACAAAACTAATTCGAAAAGATACAGGCACCCCTGTATTATGTAAAGAAGCCATCAGCCTAGAAAATGATTTTCTCCCTGGATTTTATACATTAATATGAAAAAAGCAAATGCTTTTTATGTTTTCAATGGGATTTATTTATATTTAAGTAAAAGTAGCAAATGTTAACATAAGTTATTTCCTTAAGAATATTTATTTTGTACAACCACATTGTTATCAAGCAACATTTATGGAATGTTCCTGGGTCCACAGTGCTGGACTTTTTAACCATCATATTCATCCTCCTTTCCAAGTTTGAACATGGCCTTGTGCACTGAAGAAGCATGGCTTGACATTGTACAGTTGTCACGTGTGACAACCTGATATCAAACGAGAAGCCTGTTGATAAAGAATGTTTTATCTTTTATTCATTTACAAAATGGTATTTGTATATATGTGTGATTACTAAACCCATATGATTTTGTTTTCAATTATTTTCTCTTCTGATACTATGAAAACAAATCAGTTAAAACTAAGCAATGTAGCAGTTTGATGTTTTGTATTACACATGCATATTTAATATACTTTGGGCAATAAAAAGTTAGAAGCATGTAAACAAACAAACATGAAAAAAGATTTTTTAAAAACTTGATGCATTGTTTTAGCAATCACGAAAACTTGGGTTTATTTCTTTTCAGGAGCACAGTGGAATAGTTTAATATTCAAATAAAAATGTCTTGCTGTTCTCATTTTTTCAGATTCTTATTTTATACAATTTTATGTAACAGAATAATCCTGTAATCTTATTGCCAAAACTCTATTACTTCATTAGATATGATTATCAGATTTTAGGCTGATTTTGCTGCTGTCATGTTTGTGAACATTGATTATTTCACTGTTTTCTTTTCCAAACATGTGCGTATACTAAAGATCCAAAAGCTAAAATGGAGAGTCATTGGTAATAATAAACGTACAGGGATTCATTAGGACAATGATGAATCTTAGGGGTTAAAGTTTTTGTTGCTAGGATAAGAGCTCAGGTTGTCCTGTTAGTTTAGCTGTACAAAGGATCACTTTGGGGTGGGAAAGTGCATATTTCCAAGAAACCATATTGCATGCTCATGGGCCTGCTAGAAATTCTCTGGTTTGATGCCTCACTGGTACTGAGGGTGAAATCTACATGCAGCTTCTTCACAAGCTTGTGCTCCATCAGGGCGGCCCAACAATGTCGCAGGTTTCTCCCAGCCTGTCACTCACTGCACCTGTCCCTGTGCTCACTGCCAGGGAGGCTGCAGAGTCTCCAGCAAAATCCAATGTTAGATTTACCACTGAAGGTTCTTTTGTTTCAGGTAACTATAATACCTATAAAAAGCAAGTTAAAAAAAAAAAAACAGAGCAAATTTATGTTAGAGTTCTTATAGTATTTTTAACAGTTTTTAGGTTATAATAATATGTTATAATAACAGTATGAGTTATTTATCTTTGTGTCAACTACAAATTTTTGCTTAAAAATACAAAATTGTTAATAAGAACAATTATTCTTGAGGTGACTTAGGAATTATTTTATGATCTATTCAGAAGAATTCCAGCGTAGATAACAACTAAAATATTTAACATATATTTTTATCTCACAAAACTTAAAAAAAACTCAAACACACAAAGGAAAATTAATGATCCCCACATACCCATCTTAAAGTATTATCAACAATTCTGTTTGTCAATCTTTGGTAACACTTATTGATTGTTTAAGTATCAGGAAATTTCCCAAATCTGCCTTGCCTCTGCCATATATATATCTTCTTTATCCATTCATCTATCAATGGACACTCGGGGTGCTTTCATATATTGGCTATTATAAATTATGCTGCAATTAACATAAGGGGTGCATATATCCTTTCAAAATAGTGTTTCTGTTTTCTTTGGAAAAATATCCAGAAGTTGAATTGCTGGATTTTATGGTAGTTCTATTTTTAATTATTTCAGGACTCTCCTTACTGTTTTGCATAGTGGTTGCACCAATTTACATTCCTATTGACAGTGTATGATGGTTCCCTTTTCTCCACAATTTGTTATTTGTTGTCTTTTTTTTTTTTTTTTTTTTACCACTGCGCCACCAGGGAAGCCCTATTTGTTGTCTTTTTGATAACAGCTATTCTGGTAGGTGTGAGGTTATCGCTCATTGTGGTTTTGATTTGAGTTTCCCTGATGATTAGTGATGTTGAGCATCTTTTCATGTGCCTGTTGGCCATCTGTATGTCTTCTTTGGAAACGTGTGTGTTCAGGTCCTCTACCCATTTTTTTTAACATCTTTATTGGAGTATAATTGCTTTACAATGGTGTGTTAGTTTCTGCTTTATAACAAAGTGAATCAGCTATACCTATACATATATCCCCATATCTCCTCCCTCTTGCATCTCTCTCCCACCCTCCCTATCCCACCCCTCTAGGTGGTCACAAAGCACCGAGCTGATCTCCCTGTGCTATGTGGCTGCTTCCCACTAGCTACCTGTTTTACATTTGGTAGTGTGTATATGTCCATGCCACTCTCTCACTTCGTCCCAGCTTCCCCTTCCCCTTCCCGCGTCCTCAGTAGCTGTCCAGTTTTCCCAGCACCACTTATTGAACAGGCTGTCTTTTCTCCATTGTATATTCTTGCCTCCTTTATCAAAGATAAGGTGACCATATGTGCGTGGGTTTATCTCTGGGCTTTCTATCCTGTTCCATTGATCTATATTTCTGTTTTTGTGCCAGTACCATACTGTCTTGATTACTGTAGCTTTGTAGTATAGTCTGAAGTCCAGGAGCCTGATTCCTCCAGCTCCGTTTTTCTTTCTCAAGATTGCTTTGGCTATTCAGGGTCTTTTGTGTTTCCATACAAATTGTGAAATTTTTTGTTCTAGTTCTGTGAAAAATGCCATTGGTAGTTTCATAGGGATTGCATTGAATCTGTAGGTTGCTTTGGGTAGTATGGTCATTTTCACAGTGTTGATTCTTCCAGTACAGGAACATGGTATATCTTTCCATCTGTTTGTGTCATCTTTAATTTCTTTCATCAGTGTCTTATAGTTTTCTGCATACAGGTCTTTTGTCTCCTTAGGTAGGTTTATTCCTTGGTATTTTATTCTTTTTGTTGCATTGGTAAATGGGAGTGTTTCCTTGATTTCTCCTTCAGAGTTTTCATGATTAGTGTATAGGAATGGAAGAGATTTCTGTGCATTAATTTTGTATTCTGCTACTTTACCAAATTCATTGATTAGCTCTAGTAGTTTTCTGGTAGCATCTTTAGGATTCTCTATGTATAGTATCATGCTCTACCCACTTTTTAATTGGGTTGTGTGTTTTTTTACTGTTTGATTATATGAGTTCTCTGTATATTTTGGATATTAACTCCTTACTGAGTATGTCATTTACAAATATTCTTCTCCCATTCATTAGGCTGCCTTTTTGTTGATAGTTTCCTTCATTCTTCCTTTTTTTCTTTTTCTGTTCTTTTCTTTGCTCTTCTTTTGCCTCTCTTCCCATGTGATTTGCTGACTCTCTTTAGAGTTACATTTGGATTCCTTTCTCTTTTTTTGTGTGTGTATATATTATAGATTTTTGCTTTTAGTTACCATGAGGTTTATATATTTTATATATACATGTGATTATTTTAAGTTGATAGTCTCTGAAGTTCAAACACATTCTAACAACCCTGCATTTTTACTTCCTCCCCAGCATGTGTCATGTTTCTGACATCATATTTACATCTTTTTGTTTTGTGTACCCCTTAACTACTTATTGTGGATATAGATGATTTTGTCCTTTAACTTTCCTACTAGCTTTGTAAGTGGTGGATATACTACCTTTACTGTATGTTTGCCCTTACCAGTGAGATTTTTTTTCTTTTGTAATTTTATATTTCTTGTTGTGGTCTTTCTTTTACACTTAGAGAAGTCCCTTTAACATTTCTTGTAAATGTTAGTGCAGTTTAGTGGTGCTAAACTCTTTTAGATTTTGATTGTCTGGGAAACTCTTTATCTCTCCTTCAAATCTCAATGAAAGCCTTGCTGAGTGGAGTATTCTTGATTCAGGTTTCTCTTTTCATCACTTTGACTATATCATGCCACTCCCTTCTGGCCTGCAAAGTTTCTGCTGAAAAGTTGGCTGACAGTGTTATGGAAGTTCCCTTGTGTACAACTAGTTGGTTTTCCGTAGCTGCTTTTAAGATTCTCTCCTTATCTTTAACTTTTGTCATTTCATTTATAATGTGTCCTGGTGTGGACCTGTTTGGGGTCATCTTGTTTGGGACTTTCTATGCTACCTGGAAATGGAAGTCTGTTTCCTTTCGTAGATTAGGGAAATTTTCAGTTATTATTGCTTCAAAAAATTCTCTCCCTCTTTCTCTCTCTCTTCTCCTTCTGGGACCCCAACAATGTGAATGTTAGTATGTTTAATGTTGTCTCAGAAGTCTTTTAAACTGTCCTTTTTTTTTTTTCTCTTCAGCTTGGGTGATTTCCACCTCTCTGTCTTTCAGTTTGCTGATCTGTTCCCCTGTATCACCTAATCTACTGTTGATTCCTTCTAGTGTATTTTTCATTTAAGTTATTTTATTCTTCAGCTCTGTTTGGTTCTTCTTTATATTTTCTAAGTCTTTGTTAAACTTCTCACTGTGTTCATCCATTCTTCTCCCAAGTTTGTTGAGCATCTTTATGATGATTACCTTGAACTCTTTATCAGGTAGATTGCTTATCTCCACTTCACTTAGTTCTTCTTTGGGTGTTTTATCTTGTTTCTTCCTTTGTCACCTCATTTTGCCTAATTCTCTTTGTTATTTGTGTGGTATGTAACCTAATGGTAGGTTGGTTACATGTCATAATCTTGGAGAAGTGGCCCTTTGTAGGATCATTCTGTGGGGCCCAGCAGCACACTCCCCTCTGGTCACCAGAACTATATGCTATAGGGATGCCCCCATGTGGGCTGAGTGGGCCCTCTGTTGTGTTGGGACTGACTACTGTGGGTGCCCTGGTACACAGGACTGGCCTCTGGTCCAGTTGGCTGCCAATCCCTACCTCCTACAGAAGCTACCAGCTGTTGGTGTGTGGGGCCACATCCTGGCACAGCTGGCTGCATGGCCTGGGGAGTCCTGGGGATGGTGCTGGCCCACTGTTGGGTGAGGCAGGGTCCTGGCAATTCTGGCTGCAGGCCCAGGGTGTCCCAGGTCAGCTGGCTGCAAGGCCCAGTGGGTCCTGGGGTTTGTGCCAGCCCACTGGTGTGTGGTGCAGGGACCTGGCATGCTGGCTGTGGGGCTTGGGGTTCCCAGTGCTGGTTCTGGCCTGCTAGTGGGTGGGGCCAGGCCCCTGTTCAGCCTGAGGGTGTCCCAGGACTAGGGTTGACTGGCTGGTGGGCAGGTAAGCCCCAGCGCTAATAGGCTAGAGGGAGGACTCCAAAATGGTGCTTACCAGTACCAGTGTCCTCATGGTAGAATGAGCTCCCAGAAGTGGCTGCTGCCAGTGCCTATATCTCCAGGGGAGTTCCAGTTGCCTCCTGCCTATCCTGGAGGCTGTCCAAGGTTAGCAAGTGAGTCTGACCCAGGCTTCTTTCAGATTGTTGCCTCTGAGCTGGGACTTGGAGCATCTGAGATTCTGTACCTGCCCTTTAAGAACGGAGTCTCTAATTCCTACAGCCCTCTGGCTCTCCTGAACGCAAGCCCTGCCTTCAGAGCTAGATGTTCTGGGAGCTTACCTTCCTGGTGCAGGACCCTAGGGTTGGGAAGCTTGAAATGGGTCTTGGACCCCTCACTCCTTGGGAAGAACCTCTGCAATTGTGATTATCCTCCTCTTTGTGGGTCACCTACCCGGGGATGTGGGTCTTGACTGTACCACAACTCCGCCACTCCTACCCTTCTTGTTCTGGTTCCTTCATTATATCCTTAGTTGTAGAAGGTCTTTTCTGCTAGTCTTCAGGTTGTTCTCATAGACAGTTGCTCTGTAAACAGTTGTAGTTTGGTGTGCCCCGTGGGAGGAGGTGAGCTTCCTACCCTGCCATCTTCGTGACCAGGAAATCATTTAGATCAGGATTTCTAAACTTTGGCAGAACTGACATTTGAACTGGGTAATTGTTTTGTTGTGGGGGCTGTCCTATATATTGTAGGATGTATAGCAGCATTCCGGGCTCCTGTCCACTAGATGCCAGTAGTATCGCCCGGTTGTGACAACCCAAAATATCTGTGTTTTCAAACCCCCTCTTTCAGGGGCAGAGGACAAAATCCGTCCCACTTTGTTTGAGCACTGCTGTGTTAGATCACCTTTAAGTTATGCATATGTAATATTATGGTAGAGATTATGTAAAGTGGGACAGCTTTGGACATTTCAGGAGAAGGCTGTTAGAACACTTAGTGGAATGTTATAGAGGTGATCTTCTAATATTCTGTAATTCTTATAAATAAAATTTTCTTTAGCTCTCGTAAGAAAACAAGAAATGGAGAAAGGTCAGAAAGATTGGCAACATCAAGCTCTAGGCAGAGTGCGAGCTGCTAGCAAGTTGAGGGCAGTCACAGGAGTGAGAACAAACAGATGACAAAGGAGGCAGGATGGGATTTAGCTCTTGCTTTCACAGAAATGAATCTTAGCAGGGAAATGGTTGTCCTTTCAAATGCGAGCCAGTGGCAACTTTGAGCTCAGTCCTGAGTGGAGGGCACAGTCTACCAGGGCCCCTGGTGGGGTTGCTGGGCTTCCTGGATGTATTGGAATTTGTAGAAATCTACATGGTTTCACAGTACCTATTGCCTTGCTTATAGTAATGGGAGGACAGTTGTTTTTCCAAATACTTCTGAGGGCAGGGGGAGGAAGGGTATGGTTTGCCTGAATAAATGTGTTCACTTTAGGCTCCTATTAGTTAAATGAGCAAGAAGAGAAAAGTATAGCAGCATTCCACCAGGTGGTGCTATATCTGACTCATTCACCAAGCATGGCTGAATTAGGTTTTCTGTGACCCTGTCTCTCCCAGTGTATTTCCTCAGTCCTTTTGAAATAATGTGGATTGAGCTATACTTCAAATGAAAGATATCTGCTGGTTGAAAAAAAAATTCCATTCTAGTGTTAATCTCTACTTCTGACTCAAAATATATGCATTTCTATTCCAAGGATCTATCTTGACAACCAAGCTCAGGCACAGAAGGCGCTAGAACATATTGTGTTCATAACAAAAGATTTCTCCCTCAGAGCACAGGCTCCGGACGTGCAGGCTCAGCGGCCATGACTCACAGGCCTAGCCGCTCCACGGCATGTGGGAATCTTCCCAGACCGGGGCACGAATCCATGTCCCCTGCATCGGCAGGTGGACTCTCAACCACTGCGCCACCAGGGAAGCCCTACCTTTTTTCAATTTTATTTAATGCTATCGCCAGGTGATTTGATAACACTGCGACTGGCTGGTACAAGCAAAACTGATATAAAAACTTTTTAACTTCAATTTCTTCAATACTCTGCTGACTTATCAGAGATGAATTTCATGCCTACCCTCATCAGCCTGGGATATAAAAAAGGCAGAGGTTAGGATATCAAAATGTTTTGCAGAGCTCTGAAATACAATGTGCTCCAGAAGACAGCCCTATGACCTGGAGGTCTGGTTACATGGCATTTAAACAGGGAACTTGGCCATGATACACCAGGACAACTGGATAGCCTGGCATCAAACTGAGAAGTTCTATATATTCAGTATACTGTGATAACCCATAATAGAAATGAATATGAAAAAGAATTTTTATATATGTAAAATTGAATCACTTTGCTGTATAGTAGAAATTAACACAACATTGTAAATCAACTATACTTCAATTAAAAAAACAAAACAAAAGAGAAGTTCAAAGGGCTCATTTAAGCAATTATCTCTTAACTGGCAAGTTGTGAGATTCACCATCTACTGAAATTTTTAATCCCTTGGGGAGGAAAAGGATACAAATATGTTTATCTTTTATAAATCTTCAGGTCTGTCTACCAGTATGCATGAGCCAAGAGAAAGAATTCCCCTTCAGCTGTTATAAGTAGGTTTTTTGGTTATTTTGTTCTGTTCTTTTTAAGGAAGAGAGACTATTATTGACCCTCAGCAGAGGTAGCCTTAATTGAATAGTAACATACTAAGGGACCCTCAAGGAGGATGGGGCAGTAGTTAAAACAGTGGGTGGGGGTGGGGTGGGTCCATATCCTATTTAAAAGATGGTCAGAAGAAAAAGACAAGTGACATGGTCTCAGGCGAAGAGCAGGCAAAATGGAAATCAAAGATAGAAGTAAAGAAAATGGAAGGAAAACCTGCCCTCATGTGTTTATCATATACGTCTGTTTATCAATTAAAATATTAATAGCGCAACAATGCATATTTGTCATATATTTTCCATCAAAATAAAGGAGAGGAAGGGTGAGGACAGGTGGAATGGCCAGGACTTTGAGTTGCTAAAGCAAACACAAAGTTCCTCATCACAGGCTTGCCTAAGGCAGGGCCTGACCATAAAGTGTATTTTCTTTAGAACTCACTGAAAACAAATATTTCTTCCTTTTAGTATTTTAATACAAACATATTGGTAAAAATCCTTATCAAACAAATACAAACTATAACAACTGACTTAAAGATTTAAAGACGTTGAGAAGCAGGATGGGGATGGTAGAGTGCACTAATGTACCTCAGAGACCTCCTAAAGGTCTGTATTTCCCTTATTCTAGAGAAGCACTTCCTAAATTGCCACGTGTCCCTCCTTTGGCTGCTTTCTACCCCTCCCCACATGTTAACATGTGTTGTGTGAAGAAAAAAAAACCTCCTTAGTGAAACACATTTGGAAAACACTATACACTATATGCCCTTCTTAGAGATTTCTGGTGCACTTGGGCATATTTAAAGGGCATCAAAATATTTGAGAGGCTCTGGGAAAGGAGAATCCGTGTAACTGACTCAGCATTTCCCAAGTTTAAATCCCCATCCCCGTCCCTACCTTCACCCCCAGGAATACTCATTAGCATCTCACAGGCCTCTAGTCTCCTCTAGTAGAGTGTTTGGGAAATGTTATTCCATAGATACAAGTATTGTGTCTTCTTGCTACATTGAAAGGATTGTGAAGATTTACAAGACTTACCGAAAGGATCTACTTAATATCCTGAGAGTTCAGATTTTTGCTCAAATATGGCTTCTTGGTACAATTGTTTAGCTTTTGCCCTATCATTCTCCTAATTGAAACATCATCTGTGTTGGGAAATAATTGTTTTGTGATTCCTGTAAAAACAACAACAAAACACAGAAAAACACTTTGTCAGAAGGATGTAAACTCACAGATGCAGAGAACAAACCAGTGGCTGCCAGTGGGAAGGGATAGGGGAGGGGTGATATTGGGTAGGGGGGTAAGAGGTACAAACTACTATGTATAAAATAAGTTATAAGGATATATTGTACAACTGGCAATATAGCCAATATTTTATAAGTATAAATGGAACATAAACATTAAAAATTGTGAAATACTATATTGTACACCTGTAACTTATATAATACTATACATCAACTATACTTGAATAAAAATAAATTGATTAATTTTAAAAAACCACTTTATCAGGCCTTTGCATCTTAAGGTATGAACTGAAATAAAACACCAAGCAATTCACATTATAATTTTGTCTCTATTTTGAAAAAGCAGCCCAACACCCATGAGATATTTAAATAGATGAATCTGTAGGCAGATTTTTCAAAGCAAAGCAAGAGATAACAAAAGTCTATATCATAAACTGAGAGCATATGTATATGTCTTCCTATGGTACCATTCAGCTTTAACCTTGCTGCTTGCTCTGAATGCTAAGTGCCCTTGATCCAAAATGCTGGGAATTTATATTTACCCATTCCCAACATCAGTTGAAAAAAGCAGATTCTGACTGACTCTTTTCCAACTAAGAAATGATGCACTATTAAAATATAGAGAGCTGTGATTCAGTGAGTCCTTAAATTTGTTGGATATTTGCAAAAAAATTACTTGATAACCTAAATTTTTATATTTAAGGAGGTTAATCAACTTAAAAACCATAAGTAGGATGGTTAAATTAACCTCTGTTTTTTTCTGAGTAAAAGATAAGGGATATTTCTAACCAAGATAAGAAAAAGAAAATAAGACATAAACTGTTACTAAAATTTTTTTGGAAAGGATTTTGAAAATTTACTTTTCTAAAGCTATGAATTTTATGAATCCAAACTTTTCAGTGATATAAAATTCATTATTATTTTAATAACCATTTTTAATGTAAAGTTTTTATACAAAATTCCCCATATATCATAAGAGGTTTAGGCTATCCTCAGATTTTTCTTTCATAGAAAAATAAACTTGAAGAGTAAAAAAGATAATGAAAGAACAACTTAAAGTTGAATGGTAAAATAATTTCAGATTCATGTGACAATATAAAACAAACACATTATCACCTATGATTTCTTGAACTTCATTCTGATTCATAGCTGGTTTCACTGCCTTGTCCCTTGAAGTAGAGGATTTTGCCCCCGTCAGGCTGTGTGTGGCCATGTATTCATTTGTGTAGAGCACTTGCATTAAATCATTAATAAACTTCTGAGGCTTGCTCTTGTTGCAACGGGCAATCTGCCATTTTTCAATCTTGAACTAAAAAATTAAAAATAATAATTGAAATAACTGAAAAAGGAAAGGAAAGGAATATCTGAGGAATATATTACTCATTGAATTAATACAGACCAGAAAACAAAACCAAGTCTTTAAGGTGATGTATGATACTTTTAATATATATTGTACATTTCAGGGGTTAGAGTTAGACGTTAACTTTGAGATAATTCCCAACATATATGAGGTATTTGTTCTAGAGTGTATACAAATTCTTGTCATGTAATCTGGATTTGGTGCTTTAAGGATTAATCCATACTTAACATTTCCTACTAAGCATGGTAGCATAATAATGGCCCACTGACAATATTCACATCGTTATCTCTGTAACCTTTGAATACGTTACCTTATATGGGAAAATCAACTTTGTACGTGTCATTAAAGTACCTTGAGATGGGGAAAATATGCTGAGTTATCCAGGTGGGTCCAGTCCAATCACATAAGCCTTTTTGTTTTTTTTTTTTACACTTAAAATTTGTGTACTTTATTGCAGGTACGAATATGTATATTTACATACACATATAACTTTATGTTTATAAATATATACACACAGTATCTGGTACGTAGTAAGCACACCATAAATGTTAATAATAATAATGAAAATGGCTAACATTTATTGAGCACTCACATGAGCCCTTAACTGCAGAAGAGGGAGGCAGAAAGAAGACACAGAGGAAGGAGGAGAGAATAGAAGAGTGAGAGGGCTTTGCCTGCCCTGACTGGCTTTGAAGATGATGGAAGTGGACCGTGAACCAGGGAAGGGGGATGCCTCTAGAAGCAGGAATGGCCTTCAGTTTATAGTCGACAAGAAAACAGAAAACAGGGAACTCGGCTCTAGAACCATAAGAAACTGAGTTCTACAGCAACCCCCATGGACAGGAAACAGATTCTTCTCCAGAGCCTCCAAAAAGGAGAGTACCTGCCAACACCTTGATTTTACCGCATTTCTGACCTGTAGAACTCTGAGGTGGTAAGTTTGTATTATTATAAATCACTAAGTTTGTGGGAATCTGTTACACAGCAAAGGAAACCGGTACACTAAGATTCAAATATTCTGAATGTTAGATAGTGAGCATTTAATTACTGCTCTTGAAGGTATAATTTCCCAGACCGATTCTAACAAAACTTGTATTTTTAGCTTCTATTTCTTGATTAAGAGAAGTCGGGAAAGTAGAAGAATTGTGTTCTGCCAGCATGTACAGCCTAAAATTCACCTTGTCTCAATGATACAGTTTTATAACCTTTAATGCATAGTTGTCCTTCTGTCACTGGTTTAAGAATTTCCTAGTTTAATAACTTCATTGTTGTCCACCATTTGACTTTAATTTTCTGAACTGGATATTCATTTCACAAACATTAGATTTATTGTAAAAGACTGTTTTACGTAGTCAGAATATTATGATTGACCTAAAGTTACATAAAGTGATCTGATAAGACAGTGATTATGTTGTACAGTAATTTTAATTTTGTAAGTAACTGTATCCCAGAGAAAGATGCGATGGTCTTCCAGCTGACCTGTTTCTCGTCCACGTGATGCTCCTCCTCAGCTTTCAAGGAAATTGGTGAACTGTAATTAGAATTAGAATTACTACATGTGGAGGCAAATGAATCTGGTGAGGAGTTATTTGTTGCTCTCCAGAGGGTGGACGCAGACGTGGACAGGGTTCCTCCACCCTTGAGCAGGGCCTCCGCCATACCAACCAATTCTTCAAACTGGGTGACGGCCTGTGGTAAAACTAAAATGGCAAGAAAAAGTAGTACTTTACAAATACTTGGCATAGCAGCATAGATACATATTTTCTATGATGTGTATATGCATAGAAGTATGTAGACCAAGCTGTTAACACTTGCTATCTTTGGAAAATAAACATGGTAAGAAGAATGGTTGGAACATATTTACTTTTTTTTTTTTTTTTTGGCGGTACGCGGACCTCTCACTGTTGTGGCCTCTCCCGTTGAGGAGCACAGGCTCCGGACGCGCAGGCCCAGTGGCCATGGCTCACTGGCCCAGCCACTGCGCGGCATGTGGGATCTTCCCGGACCGGGGCACGAACCCGTGTCCCCTGCATCGGCGGGCAGACTCTCAACCACTGCGCCACCAGGGAAGCCCTAACATAATGTTTTTAAGACTTGATTCTTTTTCTAATTGCTAATGATGTTATTTGAAGGTGTTTAAGGAGACATTACTGATTCTATCACCTTCCATCAGGCCAGTTTAAGTGACAAGATAAAATAAACCGTTTCTCACAGATTGAAATAAATTTTCTATGGCCTTAGTGCGTGATTTGCCAGGGAGTCAAAGGCCATCAAATTAGTAAAAATTCATGGCCACAGTTCAAATCTATGTGTTCACATATTAAAGATGGATTTTGGTAGTCAACTGAATGTTCTCTTTGTTCCTTTTTTTAAATGGAAACTTACACATTCAAAGCTTTCATGCCTCCATGTTAAATGGTCTTCTCTTGTTATATCTAGTTTCTTTCCTAAGGACAAATAACATTTTGTTGGAGTTGGAAGACACCTTGAACCCTGTGTAATTCAACTCCTCACTCTATGGTTGCGGGTAATGCCTGCTGGAGAGGTGAAAAGACTCTGAAACTTTTTTGTACTTTTCTAAGCATATTATTGAGCTATATAATCTTTGGAATAATAGCTGATTGGAGACCTGAAAATCAGACATATTGATGACATGTCCAAATCAATACATTTAGTACTACGTTAATAGAAAAAATTTTAAATCTGCTAAAGAAGAAAATCTTATTTTATATTTTTTCAATTAATATTTGCTAAGCACCTCTCATGTGCCAGACAGTTGTTCAATCAGCAATTATTTATTGAGCACTTAATAATATTAGACATTTATCTAGCTTCTACTCTGTGCCAGGCACTATTCTGGGAACTTTACTGATGTTCATTTGTTTACTCCTTATTGCAACTCTCTGAGATAGGTATTATCATTACCCGCAATTTACAGATGAGGACAGTTAGGCAACGAGAGGTTAAATAACCCATCAGGGTCAACTCAGTGAAAAGAAGAGGCAACATTCAAATTCGGACTTTGCCAATTCCACGCTATAAACTTCTATGTTATGCCAACTCTCAACATTTGCCCACCACTCTGTTAGGTGCCAGGGATGAGACTGGGAGCAAAACCAGATGTGATCCTAGACTCTTGGAACTAGGAGAGGGTGGGGGGTATTGTTTACCTAACCATGCTGTGTGTAAAAATTTGGCCCACTCAAAGAAGGTCTGGCCACCTGTCCTAACCGCCACCCACCACCCCCCAGTTCCTGAGAAGTAACCTCTCAACCCTTGACTTTCCCGAGCGATAGCAGGAGTGTCTTTGTTATTCATGGTGAGCCCCTTAGAACACACCTGATTTATGTTTATGCTAAGGAGTTTCTCAGGGTGGGGACAGTCACACCCAATAATCTTAGGGTAGGAGCTGGCCATAGCCAGAAAGCCAGAAAGACCATGTGGGCAATCAATCAGTGAATCAATCATGCTCACGTAATGAAGCCTCAGTAAAAACTTTGGACACCCAAGCTCAGAAAGCTTCCTGGGTGGACAATCCTCTGTGCATTTTGTTGTAACATATAAAGACTAGTATGTAATATATCCTGAGGACAGAAGTTCCTCACTTGGAAACTAACCAGACTCTGCCCTATGTGTCTCTTCCAACTTTGCCTGGTTCTAATTTTTATTCTTTCCCTGTAATAAATGTAACCATGAATATAATAGGTTTTGGTGAATTAAATTTCTCTGGCAAATTACTGGACCTGAGGGTGGTTTTGGAAAACCCCTAAACTTGCAGTCAGTATCAGAAGTCTTAGAAGACTTGGCAGTCTAGAGGACTGTGCCCTTAACCTTGCGGTTTGGCTAACTCAAGGTGCATGCAAAGAAGTAAAAATCACAGTTGTTAAGGTCACAGAGGAGAGGCAAACAGCCTAGAGAGGGAAGGGCCACAGAGGGCTTCTCTTAGGAGGTCAAGATTGATCTGAAACCTGAAGGCTGAGCAGGAATTAAATAGCCGGAGGGAATGATGACCATCAGAAGCATAGGAGACATAAGTTCTGTATTTGAGGAACTGAAAGAAGGCCAAAGCTGGAATGTAAAGAGAAAAAGGGAATTCTGCATTAAAGTGGGGTTTAAAGAATATTCACTGTTTTTTCTGATAATGAAAGTTATACATGTTCATTGGAATATATCCTTCTTGCCATTTCTATTTTTGTATATCTCTATCTATATTCATGTATTTTCTTTTGCATAATTAGGACAATGCTATATGCATAGCATTGTATCATGGTTCTTTTTTCCAATTAAGACCATAAATTGAATATTTTACCTATTTTATTAAATCTTGGAAAATATGATCTTTTGATGTCTAATTTGCTTAGAATCAAAGTCAAGATCTTATGTGAAGTCTGAGCAGAACTTAAGTAGGTAGAGGGGGATGAGTTTGACAAAAGGATATACCCAATTAGCTCACACTAATGTGTTCGAGATATAGAACATTTCTGTCCACCCAGAAATTTGCCTCATGTTCCTTCCAAATCAGTCCCTGGACTCACCTCAGGGGAAACCATTAATGTGACTTCTTTAGTCAGAGACACGTTTTACCTGTTCTAGAATTCCATATGAATGGATACAAACAGTATATTCTCCTTTTTTTGGTCTGACTTTTTTGTTGTTGTTGTTCTGCGTAATGTTTTGAGATTCATTCATGTTGTGTCAGTCATTCTTTTTTCAGGAGGATGAATATTATTTTTATTTTTTATTGAAGTATAGTTGATTTACAATGTTTCAGGTGTATAGCAAAGTGATTCAGGTATGTGTATAATATATATGTATACACACATACATACATACATACATATATATATTCTTTTTCAGATTCTTTTCCATTATAGGTTATTACAAGATATTGAATTTCGTTCCCTGTGCTACACAGTAGGTCCTTGTTGATTATCTCTTTTATAT
>NW_020174103.1:1825818-1861194 GCF_003031525.2 Neophocaena asiaeorientalis asiaeorientalis | reverse complement strand
TATATATATATATATATATATTCCTTTTTGTTGCTGAGTGATATTTCATTACATGGATACTCCACAATTAAAGTATCCATTCATCTGCTGATGGGTTATTTTCCACTTGAACACACGACTTTAAGGATTTCCTAATATCTCAAGGTATTGATGTCCTCTAATTTATTCAAATGCTCCTTTTATTATTTTTGGAATTCAGGTTGCTTCCAATTTTTCTTGATTACAGACAAAACTCTTATGAACCACCTACCACACACATCTTTATATGCATCTCTGATCGTGTCAATGCTATAAATTCCTGAAAGCATAACAATAGGCTCAGAGGTATAAATGTTTCCAAGACTCAGTTAATGTCATTGAATGGCTCTCTAAAAAGAGTCTTCCAACTTAAATGCCCACTAGCAAGGTAAGAAGTCAGCCACATCACTGCACCATCAACAAGAAGTGTTCATTATTAACAACAATATTCACTATTTTGATAGGTTAAAATTTTAGTACAATTATTTAAATTGTAATTATTGCAATTATTTGATTATTGTGAAGTTGAATACATATTTATTTGTTTATTGATTATTTGAACTTATTCTATGAGATACCTATTAGACCAAAGAATGTTAGTACTTTTTAAATTTTATGATAGCTTAAATGGTTTTTGTAAAGTGCTTATAGGAATGCCTAGTGCATTATAAACACAACGTATTAGCTATTGTTATTAATTCCCTTATATCTTAAGCACTTTAACTTTTAATTTGTCATAAGTTGCAATTATTTTTCTTAGAGTATTTTAATTTTAGTATGTTTTAAATGTACACATTTACAAAATAGGTAACTAATAACAACCTGCTGTATAAAATAAATAAATAAAATAAAATTTTTAAAAAAGCACACACATATTTTTAGTTTTTACTTAATTAAAAGTAGCAGTCTTATGGAAGCAAACTAAGTGTCCATCGACAGATGAATGGATAAAGAAGATGTGGCACATATATACAATGGAATATTACTCAGCCATAAAAAGAAACGAAATTGAGTTATTTGTAGTGAGGTGGATGGACCTAAAGTCTGTCATACAGAGTGAAGTAAGTCAGAAAGAGAAAAACAAATACCGTATGCTAACACATATATATGGAATCTAAAAACAAAACTGGTCATGAAGAACCTAGGGGCAGGATGGGAATAAAGACACAGACCTACTAGAGAATGGACTTGAGGACACGGGAAGGGGGAAGGGTAAGCTGGGACAAAGAGAGTGGCATGGAAATGTATACACTACCAAATGTAAAACCGATAACTAGTGGGAAGAAACTGCATAGCACAGGGAGATCAGCTCCGTGCTTTGTGACCACCTAGAGGGGTGGGATAGGGAGGGTGGGAGGGAGGGAGATGCAAGAGGGAAGAGATAAGGGGATATATGTATATGTACAGCTCATTCACTTTGTTATAAAGCGGAAACTAACACACCATTGTAAAGCAATTATAATCCAATAAAGATGTTAAAAAAAAAAGTAGCAGTCTTTTCCTTAGTTCTTTTCCTTAGTTCATTCATTTACTTTATACTTAGCAAGTCATTCAGATCAGTTAAATATTCACTCATATATTTCATACAGCTTAAACATCTTTTCACAAGTAAGTTTTTTTTCTCCCTGGATATATTTTTTTCTAACTTTTAATGTAAAAATTTAAACACATACACAAAATAGTAAACTCCCATGTACCCCATGCCCTAGTTTCCAACTCATGGCCAATCTTGTTCCACCTGTATCCCCACCCACTTTCTTCCCACCTCCAAAATTACTTCAAGCAAATCACAGGCATCATTTCATTTTATCTGTAAATATTTCCGTGTATATCTCCAAAGGTAAGAAATTTAAATATATATATATATATAATATATGGTTATATATATATATATATATAAAACCATAACACCATTGTCACAGCCAGAAATACTTAGCAATAGTTCTCAAATATCATTTAAAAAAAAAACCAAACTAGCAAGTGTTCAAATTTCTCTGATTGTCTCGTTTTTGTCCTTGTTTTTAGCTTGTTTGAATCAGAATCCAAATAAAGTCCATATATTACAATTAGTTGCTGTCTCTTTTACAAACTATAGGTTTCCTTTTCATCTCCTAGTTTTTTCCTTGCAGTTTATTAGTTGAAGAAACTGGGTCCTTTGTCCTGCAGTGTTTCCCACAGTCTGGATTTTGCTGATTGTACCCCTAAGGGGGTGTTTAACATATTCTTCCCTGTAGTTAGATCTAAAGGCTTGATCAGTGTTTTAACTTCCAGCAGGTGGCATTGAATGCATGGTTACCTTTTGTTGCGATATTAGCGGTCACTGATGATCACTGCCTAGATTCATCAGGGGTTGCAAAATGGTGATATCCTAATTCTTCATTTAGCTAGAATTCTACCAAGGGAAACTTTCTCTCATCAACTATTTGGCTACCCTGAGGTTCATTTCATATAATAATGGCAGGATAAATGCTTGATTTTTCAGTCTGTATTTGCCAGTTTTCAAAATAATGAGTTGGTTCTTTCAGATGGCCATTAAGTTTTTTCTCTTTTGAATGAAATCATGCATGTAAATATACATGATAACCAGTTGCCCTGATCATTATTATTGATGCTCCAATAATAATGATCTTTAGCCAGTGGGAATCTCTTCCAGTTGACACATCCACATGGTCTTTGCTGACCTCCTTGCTTTCTGGTAGGACAAGATTTTCATCTATATTTCCTATTTGAGGCTCCTGACAAATCTTGTCCATTTCCTGTGCAAGTTCTGGAATCAGCTGTTTCTCCAGGGAACCCCAGCTCCCTTTAGTGGGGAACGGTATTTCAAGGCCACACCCAAGTGCTGGGAGTGCTCTTTGCTATTGGGTTCTTGTTTCTAGGCCTCTTCGGTGAACAGTATTAGAATATACATATTATTAATTTTTAAAGATAAAAATTCATCCTGTGTCAAAACCAGTACTCATTCAAATTCAGAACATGGAGTTTTAATTTAAACTGTACAGTTATGTTTTTAGTACGTCACATGGTGTGAAATGAGACCCTAACTTAAACCTGCCCCGCCCCACCACATTGGAATATCAGTTTTCCCAGCACCATTTGTTGAATAATTCATCCTTGTCCTAAATGGCTTGCAGGCACTCGCTATGTAAATTGTCAGGTCCATTGCAAATGGAAAATGCAGGACTCCTTGTTCAAAGCTTCTTCAGAATTTTAATATGGTGACAGTATTTTTAACCAGTATGTGGGGCCTTCCTAGGAGCAGGGCCCGGTGTGACTGCACTGGTCATCCTACAGTGATAAGCAGACACTATATGGCACTCACCTTACCAGGTTCTGCTCTGAATACTTTACATGTCACCCAGGGAAGTACTTTTATCATTTCCATTCATCTCACACTCAGTTACACAGCTAGTAGGTGGCAGAGCCAGGATTTGAACCCAAGTGACTTGGCCCCTGTAAACCCATGCTCTTGTCCTCTGTGCCACAGGGGCTCCAGGACATTTCTTCCCTGTATGGGAGGTATTATCCAGGGATGTGTGTTCTGTTCCATCGACCTGCTGGCTCTTATCCTAGTAAGTTGCTTTTAATTATCAGAACTTTATATGATTTCATGTTGACAGTTATGCCCTCAGATTCTTTTTCAGAATGTTCTTAATTGATTTTGCCTATTTATTCTTTCAGGTTAACTTTAATATAATTATTGTCAAATTACCACAAAAATAAAAATCAAAACAAAACAATTATGGGCATTTGATTGGGATTCTAGTCAAACTGTGAGTTATTTTGAGATGAATTGGCATCTTCTCATCTATGAATTTGACGTCTCTCTATTTAGATTTGTGTATTTCTCCATTGACTTTTTAATTTTTCATCATAGATCCTACACATTTCTTGTTAGGGTAACTAGTAGTTATTTTATAGTTATTTGTAATTAATGTGTAGATTCTTTTTAATTATTTTTTTTAGGAATAAAACCAGGAATTTCTGATCTATAAGGAAATTACTGATTTTTTTTAAAAAAAATGGTAGCTATTAGATTTGGGGCACCTATTATGTACTAGGCATTTATTATTTTTTAAATACAATAAGGCTTATAATGAAAAATAGCAGTCCTCTGCCCTACCGCTCACCACCCTGGATTACCTACTACTCCTAGAGGGAGAACTTCTGATCCACTTACCTGTTTCTCTGGTAGTTACCTTCATAGTGTTAAATAATAATAAGCATATACAACTATTCTTTTATTTTTTCAGATTCATATAATTATTTATTGACTTTCAACTACGTAACATGACAAGGCAGCCCTCTTTCAACTCCTCCCTCAGCCACACAGAAACACACACACGTGGTACCCACATGTGCAAACACATACACACTCTTCTTCTCTCCATCATCCCAGGATAGTTGTAACACAACTGCTACTTCAATAAATACTGTGCTTACATTATTATAGTGATGTAATTCTCAATTCCTTTCCTTTAAAACATGACTTTTTTCCTAGAGTTAAAATGATCTCATTTTTAAAAGCTTGCTTATTATTATTTAACTGTTTCTCTGACTTAAACATCTCAAAACTTCCTACCAGAGGTGTAAAATCTCCTTGCAGTATGTTTGATAGATGACATCATGTCATCTATCAATTTCATGTTTTTTTCAGTGATCTCTCTCCTGTAACCCCTGTACCTGTCCACCTCTAGACCAGCTGCTTCCAGGCTACTGTGGACCTGTCACCCTGGAGTATCCCGTCACTATTATACTGTGGCTACATCCTGTCCCTCTCCTGTACTGGACTACCTGTTTTCTGACTGACTTTCTAGATTCACTCTCTCATTTTGAAGGAGCACACCCTCCCTCAGCTTTTGAAAAAGAAAGCACAGGAAGTACATTGAGACTTCATAAGTAGGAAAATATTATCATTCTGCCCTCACACTTGGTTGATGGTTTCACTGGGTATAGAAGTCTAGGTTTAAATCATTTCCCTTTAGAATTTTAAAGGCATTGCTCAATTATCTTAGAGCTTCCAGTGTTGCTGGTGAAAAGTCTGATGTCATCTGACTCCCATTCCTTAGCGGATAACATTGCTTGTTCTCTCTGAAAGCTTCTAGATTTTCCCTTCCTGGTGTTCTGAAATTTCACACTGTCATGGCTTAGATAAGCCTTTTTGCTTTTGGTGGTATCTTTTTGATGTGCACACAATAAACTTTTACTAATTACTACTTCAGTGATTCACTGGTTTTACTTTGGCTATTTCTGAAACTTTGACAGCTTTCTACTATATTTAAATGAACCTGGGCAAAACTTAATTGATTTTTCCTTCTTTACTGAAATCTCATTAGTTAATAGAGTGGAGTTTTCGGCTGAGGCATTGTTTTCCCTGGGTGTACATTCATTCTTTACAAATAGTGATAATTTAATACCCTTTTGTACAATAGACATACCACTTTTTTCCTTTTATATCTTATTGTGCTGGTCAGTTGTGGTCCACAAGATATGTTTCAAATGTTTAACACATGCACGTAGAGCACACACACGTCTGTCATTCTGAATGTCTAGAATGGCATATACATTCTGCTATTTTTCTTAGTTAGCAGGCTTTATAGACAGATAAACAGCTCTGCTTCATAGTTCAAAGAGGAATATTGCTGAGGAAAAGTTAACTAACCACTCTGCACTCTTCTCTCAGACCCCTTTCTTATTTGGATTATACATTAAATTTCAACTTTCTGACATCTTCCTAGTTCCCAACTGTAGCTTCACAAGGAGGCCTACTATGGCCATGTTATTTTAAACTGTAAAACACCCCCTCTCCCTCAAATCCCCATCCTCCTTTACCGCTCCTATTTTTTCCATAGCATTTATCACTAGCTAACATATTGTATAATTTACTTAATTTTACTTAATTGTTATGTTTCATGATTTTGACTGCTTGCCTCATTGGAATGTGAGCTCTGTGAGAGTGGCGATCCTTGTTTTGTTCACTGGGTTTTCCTAGGTACTTAGAGCAGTGCCTGACATATAGAGGACCTTGTAAATATTGACTGAAAGAAGAAATGCATGCATGAATACTGCAGTGGCAGTTGGCAGTTCCTGACTCTTCTTGTTGCTTGAAGTCTAACCAATAGCCAACTTTACTTTGGTTTCTAAGGGTACATACTAGTGTGTGTGCATGCAGGGGGGCAGACGATATTAAATACAGAATTGAGGATGTAGACTTTTAAGTGCCAAAGAGGAAACAAAACGGGAAGGGATAAAAAAATGTTGCAGGGGGAGAGAGGTTGAAAGTTTAGATGGAGGGAGGAGGTCAGGGCAAAGATGAATTTACAGTGAAGATTTGAAGTACGTAGGGTGCAAACTATGTGGATATCTGGGGAAAGAACATCCCAGGCCAAGGGAACAGCCGGTACAGAGATGCCGACATCAGGTCACGTCTGATGTCTTTGGAGGGAAAGCAAGTGGTCTGGTGTGGCTGGATCACAGAGAAGGATGGGGAGAGAGTAGAAAACAAGGCCAGAAAGGTATGTGGAGGGGAGGTGGCCGGATCATGTAAGGACTCAAAGATCATAAAGCCGACTTCAGTTTTACCCCATGTGAGGTAGACGTGCACTGGAAGGGTCTGCAGAGAGGAGTGACGTGAGCTGGCCTACATTTAGCAGGATGTTCTTGCTGCTGTGTTGAGAGTGGACCACACAGTAGCATGAGCAGAAGTGGCAACACCAGTGAGGAAGCCACCATGATAACCTGGGTGAGAGATGCTGGTGGTTTGGACCAGAGTGGCTGTAGTGGGGGTGGTACAAAGAACTGTATTCCAGAGATATTTTGAAGGTGAAGCCAGTAGGATTTGCCAATGGACTGAGTGTAAGGTGTAAAAGAAATACAGAAATACAAGACAGCATCGTGGTTTTTGAGTTGAGAAACTGGAACAATGACGTTAGCATTAACCGAGGCGAGGAAGAAAGAGAGGAGCAGGTGGCAGGGGAAGGGTGGGAATGTGGTCGTGGGTAGTGGTGTTTGTCTGAGATGCCTGCCAGTCTTGTCAATACACAGTTAGCCCATGACTCTGGAACTAAAGGGAGAAGTCCAGGTTGGAGATAAGTCATAGTCATTGATGGATTTAGCACCATAGAATTGGATACGATCCCCTATGGAGTGAAAGCAGATAGAAAAGAAAGAAGTCCAAGGACTGAGCCTGGGGCATCATCAAATATTTAGAGGATAAGATGATGAAATGAGGCCGCCATATAAACTGAGATGGAAAGCTCAGCAGTGGAGGAGGAATGTGGTGCCCTAGAAGCCAAGGAAGGAGAGGTAGCCAAGGTGTCAGATGTCACAGGACACTTAATGTGATCCTTGAGAAATGACCTTCGGGGTTAGCAACATGAAATGTTATGGGCTGAATTGTGTCCCCCCCAAAAAGAGATGTTGAAGTCTAACCCCCAGGACCTTAGAATGAGACCTTATTTGGAAATAGGGTCTTTATAGATGTAATCAAGTTAAAATGAGGTCATTAGAGTGGACCTTAATCCAAAATGACTGACATCCTTATAAAAAGAGGGAAGTCTGGACACAGAGACAGACAAGCACACAGTGAGGTCATCACATGAAGACTGGTCTTAATGCTGCCTCAGGCCAAGGATCAAGCAGAAGCTAGGAGAGAGGCCTTCCCCAGCGCCATCAGAGGAAGCGTGGCCCTGCTGACACCTTGATTTTGGAATTCTGCTGTTTAAGCCACCCAGTCTGTGATACTTTATCACTGCAGCCCTAGGAAACTAATACATGGAGGTCATTGGTGATCATGAAAAGAGACGTTACAATGGAATGACAAGGACCTAATTGAAGTGGGATCCAAAGGGAATAAGAGGGGGAAAATTGAAAACAGTGTATAGGGTCAACATGTAAGGAGTTTTCCTACAAAGGGAAGGAGAGAAACAGGGTGGAAGGCAGAAAAGCAAATGGCCTGAGAAAGGTGGTGTTTTTTTTGGTTTGTTTGGTTTTTTTAATGGGAGAAATAATTGTATGTCTGATGCTAATGGGATGATTCATTAGAGAGAGTGGGGAGGATCTCTGGAGCTCTGTCCTTGATTAGCAGAAAGAGGACGCATAGATGGACATACTGTCTTTGGCTGGACAAGAGGACAGGTCACTCATGGGTGACAGGAGAGGAAGTGGAGGTTAATACAAGCACAGGTGCAGGGAGCTGATAATCTTTTCACATCCTCCAAGTTCTCCGTGAAGCAAAGGCATCAGCTGAGAGTGAGGATATGGAAGGTGTGGGAAGCTGGCAGAGAGAGGAGAAAATGAAACAGCAACTCCAGAGTGAGGGACAGAGAGAAACTGTTCATAGTGATGATTCTTTTCATATACTATTTTTTTAATTTTATTTTTTGTCTGTGCTGCGCGGCATGTGGGATCTTAGTTCCCGACCAGGGATGGAGCCCGCATCCCCTTAACTGGAAGCATGGAGTCTTAACCACTGGACTGTCAGAGAAGTCCCCTTCATATACTATTGAAACTGATTTGCTCCTCTTGCATTTAGAATTTTCTCATCTAAATTTATGGAAAAAATGGATCTAATTTTCTTTTGGGGGGGGTCCATATGTCAAGTTCTGGTGTTAATAAAAACAGAGACAGAATCAATAACGATGATTACTGAGCACCTATCATGTATCAGGCCCTGGTAAAGCATTTCTTCCAATTATCTAATTTAATCATCTTGGCAAGAAGGACATGAGAGATTGGCTCCACTGTGTAGATGAGGAAAGTGAAGCTGGGGCTGAGGGCAGGACAGTGACGGGGCCAAGGCTTACAGCTAGTAAGCAGGGTTGGGATTCAAACCAAAGTCGGTGACTTCAAGATCAATACTCGAACCAGCAATGTATGCTAACTTTATCAACTAGCTTTTCATCTTACTCTACGTTCTGGAACAGATGATATAAAAATAAGAACAATCTGTTCTTCGAAAATTGCAAAAACCTCACCAGGAAAAACCATCAGTTATAAAGATGCAATATTTAAAGCGTAAAAAATAAGGAGAGAATGGCTTGTTGGTGGAATAAACATCTTATTTCCATTCATGTGTGCCTGTTTCTACTTAAAACTAGGAAGCCTTCAATTTAATCAATATCTGTAGGAACTCATCTGAGCCATTACTCTGTCAATCTAGCTCACCACAGTGTTCTGTCTCCTACCATTTCTGCCTCCCCAAATATTGTGGAATTGTCTTCTTTATTTCCACAGCCATTGCCCTAGGCAAGGCTGCCATCCTGTTAGTCCAATGACTGTAATACCTTTCAAAAGTGGTTCTCCCCGGCTCTCCTTTCTGTGCCCCTTGTACTCATTTTGTACACAGAAGCCAGAGGGATTTATTTTTAAAATACTCTGTGTATTCACTGTTTTATAACAGAATGCTGCCCCACATAGGATATATTGCCAAATATTCAGCAGTACAAAATAGTGCATGATGCCTAACTACAAATGGAAAACATAATTTAAAAAAAATAAACAAACACAATATAGGATTCTGCAAAAAGGTATTATTCCAGGTTGTTTTTAATTTTCTTGGGCCTGTCTTTCCCCTTTATGTCTTCAGTGGAATGTGATTATTTTCCAAACCACTGCTCCCAACCCCAAACCTGAAATTTAATATGTGGAATCTTTAATTCCAGTAAGTCTATAAGAGATCACAGCAGGCCCCATTTTCTAGTGCTTTCCTTAGCAGAGGAGAATGAGATAAGTACATCATGAACCCCTTGACATATTTGTTGTCTTACTGATCTTTTCTCTCTAAGCCTATATTAAACACTCAATAAATATTTGTTGGACAGTATTAAATGAATATGACATTTGGTATTTTGTAGGAATGATCTAAAATTTTTTAATCAATAAACTAGAGGCTTCAAAAGAGTACATCCATATTAAATTATGTAATCATAGATTTTCTTAAAATGTGGTTTTTGATTTTTTTTCTCTAAGGTACTGAGTTTTTCATTCTTGACAGCTGATTTCAATACTTTCCCTCATCAAGTATTTTTCCTTTCATCTAAAAATGTCAATTTTCTCTAAGTTTACCTTGAAGCATGACCAAAGACTGTCGAAGGCGGCTGTTTTCTTTCCGGATGTTTGTTAGTTTTTGTTTCAGGCCTCTTATTTTTGTGCACAATTCCTCCTTCGACAATTCTGCTAGAGGCTCTTCATCCTCACTGGAGCTCTCACCGGGCAGAAAGGCATTTCCCGAATATGGGTCTCTCTAAAATACAAGGCAGGCACAACAAAAGCATCAGGGCAGCTCCCGTGGTTTATCCTGTGTTCTGGATGCTGCTGGGACTTAATTAGACCTACAGGCTCCTGCTTTTCCAGGAGGGGAGCTGGGCCCTTGCGAGTGATCTAGCCTCAGCTTGGTCCTCCACTATACAGAGGAACTCAGAATAAAAGAGGACATCAAAGTTTCACGCACACGTCTCTTTCAAAACAGTGATCAGGAGCTTCCCTGGTGGCACAGTGGTTGAGAGTCTGCCTGCCGATGCAGGGGACACGGGTTCGTGCCCCGGTCCGGGAAGGTCCCACATGCCGCGGAGCGGCTGGGCCCGTGAGCCATGGCCGCTGAGCCTGCGCGTCCGGAGACTGTGCTCCGCAACGGGAGAGGCCACAACAGTGAGAGGCCCGCGTATCGCGAAAAAAACAAACAAAAACAAAACCAAAAAACAGTAATCAGGATTCTGACTTTCAGCCTAACTTCAATGAAAAACACAAAGTAGAAAAATAGTATAACAGAGTAGAATCAACCAGACCACCATTCAGATCTTTGTAACTCATCTACGTCCTCCATTTCTCTACCGACACCTCATCCACAGCCTCTTTGTTGAGACTATGCCATGAGGCTAATTTGGGGGTTTATTCCATCAGAGAAAGGTTTACCCAGAACAAAGCACTGACGTCTACCTTTTAGTTTCAAAAATATTTTTTAAGGACAGCAGGACAATAGTCCAAAAACGTATGCCTTTGAGTCGTAAAACCCAGGCTTTGTTGAGGCAGAAAAGAATTTTCTCAAATTACTAAGCTGGCCTTTATATTAATCCAAATCTGGAAAATTGGAGCACAGAAGGAAATTTATAAAGATCCAAATCTAGAAGCCTGGAGTATCATGCTTATAAAAATAAACTTTAGGGCTTCCCTGGTGGCGCAGTGGTTGGGAGTCCGCCTGCCGATGCAGGGGACACGGGTTTGTGACCCGGTCCGGGAAGATCCCACATGCAGCGGAGCGGCTGGGCCCGTGAGCCATGGCCGCTGAGCCTGCGCGTCCAGAGACTGTGCTCCGCAACGGGAGAGGCCGTGGTGGTGAGAGGCCCGCGTACCACAAAAAAATAAAAATAAAAAAATAAACTTTAGAAGAGATAAAGGCACATGTACACCAGAACACAACATTGTGAATCAACTACACTCCAATAAAAATTTTGAAAATAGAGAGAGATCAAGAAAGTTCCTGCTGAATAGGAAGCGAAGAGACCTCCTGGGGCCAGGCTGAGGAGCAGGAAGGACAGAAAGTCAGATTCCAGTGTCTGCTCTTCCTGCCCCGACCTTTGTGGGGAAGAGAGGTGGATCAACGGGGTCAGGGTAGATGATAGAAACATCCAGATGAATGAGGGGCAGTCCCAGGGCAGCAGGGCCGGCTCCGTGCTTCTCAGCACATCATAAATGCCCTAAAGGGGCCCCATGTCCAGCAACATCAGGGCAACACGGCGCCTTCTGGGCCACGGATCAGAAATGGACAAAATTGGTGTCTGAACAAATGGACCAGAGACAGTGTCCAGACTCCCCAGAGCTCATGCAAAGCAGCTGGAGAATCCAGAGGATCCCTGTGTCCCGGTCAGGAACTGGGTAAGTGCTGGGGGAACTGGTGAACAGAGAGGCTACAGGGTGCCAAAACCTTACAGAAGATGGCAGCGGGTCCCAGCACAGCAAACATCAGCAGATGGTGCCAACAGAACCCCCTGGGAGCTGGAGGGAATGCTGTGCCTCAGCAGTAACGGTACTGGACACTAAGGAAACAGGCAGAAGACTTAGAGCCTGGGCAGAAGACCAGCAGTCCCTCCCCAGATGCTGGATGATATGTAAGACTCCTCAAAACTTGAAACACTTCCCAGGAAGAAAACAGGAAGTGGAAGAGAGTGAGAATCTAGTCTCCATTGAGACTTAAACCCTGAAGTGACTGAAACTATACCAACACCTCAAAGGGATTTTAAACACCAGAACACTCTAACTGGGCTTCCCTGGTGGCCCAGTGGTTAAGAATCCTCCTGCCAATGCAGGATACACGGGTTCGAGCCCTGGTCTGGGAAGATCCCACATGCCGCAGAGCAACTAAGTCCCTGCGCCACAACTACTGAGCCTGTGCTCTAGAGCCCGCGAGAGACAGCTACTGAAGCCCGTGCACCTATCCTGTGCTCTGCAACAAGAGAAGCCACCACCATGAGAAGCCCGTGTGCCGCGACGAAGAGTAGCCCCCTCTCCCAGCAACCAGAGATAAGCCCGTGCGCAGCAACGAAGACCCAATGCAGCCAAAAATAAAATTAAAATTAAAAAAAGAAAGAACACTCTGTAATTCACTGTCAATGGACAAGTTCAAGCTTTCCCCCCTCCCCCTTTTCTTATCTAGCAGGGATGGAGAATTGAAAGCCAGATGAGATCAGTTATAGAAAATACAATTATATTTTTGTATGATCAGTAATGTATATATTCAACCTCACTCCTTATTTTACAAGTATACAAATCTATGTATGTATACATATTTCATTATTCCACGTGTGTGTGACATATATAATATATATAATGGTAATGAAAATTACTATTGTTCTATGTTGGCAAGTAGCTAAAGTACTCATGCTAGATATATAAATCTTTAATAAAAAAACATGCATTTGGTTAAGTAGAAACAAAATATTTATTTAAAAAAACTGAAGGATGCCTATTGAGATCATAGTTCTATGCAGAGTAATTGGGAAAAATAGAATATATGGTCTAGTTCTTGCAGCAATTTCCCACAAGAGAGAAATGAAATCAAGCATAAATCCATTTATAAGCATCATTGGAAGACAAAGTTAATAGACAACAGATTGGGATAAGATATTTGCAAAATCTAAAACCACACGAAACTAATTTCTACAGTAGATATGGTATATGCACCAATCAATAAGAATGGAACAGGAACCCACCAGAATCGACTAAGAAACCCAACAGAAACTATAAAAACTCAATAGAGAAGTGAACAGTGGCAGAGACTGCTGGCTATCACCAGGTATTTGTTCTCCCATTCTTCTACAGTAATAGGTTTTTAGCTCAGCAGATAGGTGTCAGCTAGATTACATTTCCCAGACTTCCGGACAGCTCAGTGTGGCTATGTGACTAAGCTTCCGCCAATCAAATAGGAGTAGAAACAATGTGTACCACTACTGGGTCATGACCTTAGGAGGAATGGGCTGGCCTTCTCCTGCCTGAATTCTATTTTTGTTGGCAGAGACGAAGGCATGCAGGTGGGAGCTGGAGTAGTCACCTTGACCCAGAGACAGAGGCTGTGTGTTCAGGAAGGTAAATGAACAAGATAAGAGGGATCCTCAACATTTTGGCACTGCTACAGCAATCAGGACTGCTCTTGCTATTATGTGAAAGGGAAATAAACTTCCATCTTTATACGCCACTGTGATATTTGGGTCTTTGTTACAGCCTTTACAACATGCATCTTAACTAATGCAGATTTTGGTACCTAGAAGCCGGATACCCAAAACTTGACATATGTTTGAATTACTTAGAGGTCAGGTTATGGTCAAAAAGAGCAAAGGTATAACATGCTGGAAGATTGTTGACTCTTGTTAGACCTTGGTGATGACACATTTGGTAAAACCGTCACGGGCAATGCCTTGGAAGGCACACCATGTGCTTACTGAGACTGGAAAAAGAATGTCTGTGTGTATCAGTGATTTCTTGTCAGTGCTAGCTAGTTTGCAGAAATGGAAGGCTTTCTCCTTCCATCTGCATTTAGAATGTAGCATGCAATTTAAACTGAGTCCAGTAATGTTAAATCTTCAAGGTTTGAAAAAAATGAATGACGTCTACATCTAAATTGTAAGAGATAAGAAAAAAAGCCTGTGAACTCAAGGCTTTCGCAAGAGCTTCTCTTTAAGTGTTCTCTGCCAGACACTGAAATCCATCCCAACGGTAAGCCTCAGCTTCAGTGCATTATCTTCAAGCTTTTTGTTTCATATGGCAATTAAGTCACTGCCAAAAGTTGGAGAGAAAAGAGGCTGAGCAGCCGTAATAAAAGAGGAGAGGTTTCAGGCTTATTTATGACCAAATAAGATCTCTGGCTGTAGCTACTTGCAATGAAACCAAACAGAAAGAAATAGTCTGGAAAGTTATTAAGTTTTTGAGAAACACAAGTTGCAAAAGAAACCATACTACTGGCCTGCTAGAGCAGGTGACTATTTTGCCCTCAAGGAACCACTGGACAACCCTCCCCCTCCAAAACCTGCACCAGCAAATTGAAACAAGATATCATTTTCTCCCATCAATTGCCAAATATATGAAATAAGGACATAAATGCTAAGTGTTGGCAGGGAAGCACAACATGGAATCCCTTATGCACTGCTGCTGGGCATGTGGACTGATATGGACATTCTGGAAAGCAATTTCATTGCCATATGAAAACCATTACTCACCCTTCTAAGTGTTTATTCCAGAGACATTCTCACGCTGTTTCTTAAATGGACATGTATGCGGACATTTATTTTGTCATTGTTTGTAGTACCAAGATGCTGGAGGAAATCTAGGTTTTCATCATTGGAGGAAAGGATAAGTAAAATGATGCTATGCTTTGTTAGACACAACGTATCATATATAATAGCAATATAAATGTTAAAAACAGTGCTGATTGAAAAATCAAACAGATTGAGCTATATATTATGATACCAATGTACTACTAAATGATGTGTGAAATGATGGAGCCATAAAGTTGTACAGGGCAGCGTGATTTGTAAACAGAAAAAGATTGGAAACAAGCCATATCCATGCTAGGGGACAGTGGGTGATGATGTACAAAAGAGAAAATTCTTTATATACTAACGGAAAGATTGTCAGAATGCATTAAGTATAAAAGCAATGTACAAAGCAGCCTATCTAGCAAGTTACTTTTTGTGCAAAAGAGGGAATAAGAATATCTATATTCATATTTGCTTTATTTGAACAAAGAAACAGTGGGAGGATAAACAAGAAAGCCATAAATGTGGTTACATGTGGTAGGGGGCCAGGAGTCAGGAACAGGGCGGGTGGGGACAGCTGTGTGGGAGACTTTTCACACACACGCTATGTAGATATACAGATATATAATTTTTAGGCTTTTGATTTTTTTATTACTCAAAACTTCATTTTAAATTTAGCTTTCTGACTCTGTGCTTGTGCCTTCAACACTTTCACAAGGATTTTCTGCCCCTCCGTAGGAAAGCATATGTGACCGGTCATGGATGTGCTTAGCAGACATGGACCCACCATGGGCCCGGCTGACATGTTTCGTTTCAGGAAACCTCATAAGAACGTTAGGTCTCACAGCAACAACTTCTCAAAGTCGGCCTGGGCACATTCCACATGCAGATTTTGGTGCTTTCCCAACCTTCTGGGTTTAAGAGTAAACAATTCTATTGCCAGGGGTTCGGGACAGCCTCATTTTGTCAGAGGCCGTGTTGTGGGGCAGCCTAGGATGTGCGGCATGCCAGATGCTGGACCGTTCTCAGTGCCTCCAGACACTATCCCAGGAGAGTAAAATATATTCTAAACCATGAGAATGTACAGTATGTATTTTAAAAATTAAACGAAAATACATGCACGTAAGCACTCCATGTATTACAAAGACACACAAATAAAAAATAAAGGATAAACAGGTGGATAGTTTGTCCAAAGTGTAAGAGGAGAATGGGAGTGGGGAATTCAGATCAAAAAGGAATAAATGAATAAATACAAATAAGAAAGGGGCCCTGGCCAAACCTGTGATGAGGATGGGCTGCAAACTGGAGTCAAAAAAAAAAAAAGCAGTAAATTCTAGAAGAGGTGTTCCAATTTCTCCAGTGGTTTTGGGAGGAAAAGAATATTTTCTGACAGTTTGCTGATCTTTAATGTCCCAGGATATCAAAGAAAGTTTGGACAATGTATAATTGGCCACACTTCAATAGAAGCTGGTAAAATGGCTTGTGAATATGTTTCTAATTCAACTTGCTTAACGTTAGAAAGAGAACATGAAATTTTATTCCTTCAGTTGAATAAAGAATTAAAGGGAAGAATCTATGAATACAAGAGGGGGAAATGCACTAATAAATTGTGAAAAGAATTATGGAATTATGGCAGAGCAAGGGAAGAAAGTACCACCACAACAACAGCACACCAACCTGCCCTTTATCCAGGTCACTGTTCGCATTCTCTGAGTCCATCGTCTCCGTCCTTTTCCTCTTTCCTTTTCTAAGAGCTTGGGTATTGGTAATTTCCTCTGTTTGCAAGATCTTCTGCATTTTCTTAGTTAGTTACCAAAGGTTTTCTGAAATTGTAGGAGGAGGGAATGCCCATGAGATGGTGCTACTCTGGACGTAGTCCAAAAGTTAATGTTTTTCCTTAAAATGAAAAACAAACAAAAGGATCCATAATATGTTTACAACTGTATGTTTCATAAAGGGACTAGCCACTCAAGTAAATTATTTTACTCAATACTTCCTGTCATTCTTTCTCCCACTGGCTAATTCAGGACACACTTTCACTTGGTTCAAAATCATGAGGATAACATGTTTCCAGAACGTGGGATACAGGAAGTTGTCATTTATAAAATCAAATAGTATACACTTTTTCCATCTTTTCAAGTTTTTTCTTGTCAATCAGTTATGAGGAGTCTAAAAAACAAAGTAGAAACCTTGTAAAATTATGCAAATGATTTGAGGACTGAAGTTATATAACTTTAGGAAAAAGACATTAATAATAGCAGATCTAGGGTCTTCCCTGGTGGTCCAGTGGTAAAGAATCCACCTTTCAATGCAGGGGATGTGGGTTCGATCCCTGGTCAGGGAACTAAGATCCCACAGGCCGCGCGGCAACTAAGCCCACACACCACAACTACTGAGCTCACGCACCTCAACTAGAGAGCCTGCGTGTCACAAACTACAGAGCCCACGAGCCCTGGAGCCTGTGCACCACAACTAGAGAAGAGAAAACCTGGTCGCCACAACTAGAGAGAAGCCCACGTGCCTCAACGAAGAGCCTGAGCACCTCAACGGAGATCCCGCAGGCCTCATTGAAGATCCTGCGTGCCGCAACTAAGAGCCGAAGCAGCCAAAGATAAATAAAATAAATAAATGAAAATAATAAATAAATCTTTAAAAAAAAAATAGCAGATCTCATCAGGACAAAAAATATTCCAAGGGAGATCAATAAGAATGGCCTAGAAATTTGTTCTGTTTTTTTTCTGAAAACTCTAAAGTTTTGAGATGGAAGATTTTCTTTGGTGTAAACTTAAGAGTAGCACCATAAAGAATGAAAAAAAATCTCAAAGGCAACAATGCATTTCATTAAAATTTTAAGGTAGAATCATTTTTTCAAAACCTGATAAAACAGATGATAGTTTTTAGGTTTAATAGTTTTGAAATGATCAAATCCTTTTGCTGTGTATGGATGATTCAACACTTTTGGTCATAGCATCTTTTTTTTTTTTTTTAATATTTATTTATCTGCCTGTGCTGGGTCTTAGTTGCGGCACGCAGGATCTTTCTTGCTGCGTGCGGGATCTTCATTGTGGCATGTGGGATCTAGTTCCCTGACCAGGGATTGAACCCAGGCCCACTGCATTGGGAGCATGGAGTCTTAGCTACGGGACCACGAGGGAAGTCCCTGTAGCATCCTTATTACTTGCATATGTTGGTTTGTTTTCATGAAAAGATATTTAATTGTAAATAATAAAACTTTACAGAAGAGACTAGCTTAAAGGGAGTTCGACAAATATGTGGATTGTTGAGTAGAAGGTAACTATACTCTTTACCAAATTACACCAAGTAATCCTTTTAGAAAATATGGTTCTTTTACCTATTTTAAGAGAAATTCATTATTCTCTACTCCAAGCATAAAATTATATTTAGTCTTTCCAAGATTGCTTGTTGTGACTTTTGGAAAACTTACTTTATGTTTTCAAATACATGAATAGTGCTTCAGCTAACACACGGGACTGGACTGTAATATCTAACTCACAAATATCAGAGGTCTTACTTAGTATCAAGCTTTATTAATAATTTCAAAGATACAAGCAATCAAAAGCACAGGCAGAATGGGGAGGTCTAGGACATCCTGGCTTTGTAGGTTCTTCCTTCTAGAATAAGAGGTGAGGCCTCTAACTGAGGTTTGGGGGTCACCTCACACAGTGGGTGTGTTTAAGTCATGACACTTCTCCATTTTATACCTCAGAGTTGTACAGCTTGCATGACCTTCTCTAGGGAGTTATAAATCCATAGATCCTAGGTATGTTTGCCATAGGCAATTTTAAATCAGGGATACACAGTTAAGAGCATTCCATAGACAAAAACTCCACTTGTAGCAAATATCATTCATCTGTTTACTCAGAGCAAGGTCAACACACATTTTCTGTGAAGCGTCAGATAGTACATATTTTAGGCTTTGCAGGCCAAGGGGCAAAATCAAGGATATTATGTAGGTACTTATAAGCAAGAAGAAAATAAATCTTCACAAAATTTTTATTCATAAAATTGAAACTATACTACTAATAATTGAGTATAACTTTTTGTCAGACAGGCCTACAAATGAGACTGGAATTTAAAAAAATATCTTGTTTAATTAGGGTTCAAAGTGTTCCCTACCATCAGAATTAATGGCAAATTCTCACTTGCCAATGCTGACCCATTATGAGATTTTATGAATTTTGTGACCTTGGGTTAGGCAATGATTTCATAGATATGACAACAAAAATGTTATTTTCACAAATGATACCATCAAGAAAGTAAATACAACTTACACAATGGAAGGAAATATATGAAAATAGATCTTACAAGGGACATGAATACAAGATATATAAAGAACTCTTACAACACAATAATAAAAAGACAAATGCTCCAGTTTTTTAAATGGACAAAGGATTTAAACAGACATCACTTCAAAGAAGATATATAAATAGCAAATAAGCACAGGAAATGAGGTAGTATCATTAATCACTACATAAATGTTCATAAAAACTGCAATGAGAGGCCCCTTCATATGCACTAAGATGACTATAATAAAAAAAGACACAAAACAAAAAGTTTTGGTAAAGATGTGGAGAAATTGGAACCCTTATATCTTGCTGGTGGGATTGTAAAATAGTGCAGGCATTTTGTAAAATTCTGGCAGCTCTAAAAGTTAAATATTACGTCATCATATTACACATCAATTTCATTCCTACGTATATACCCAAGAGAAGTGAAAGCATACATCCATACAAAAACTTGTACACAAACCTTCATAGCAGTATTAGCCATAATAGCTAAGAAGTGGAAAAAAAACAAATGTCTATCAACTCATGAATAGATAAATAAAATGTGGTGCATCCTTACAGTGAAACGTGATTCAGCAATAAGAAGAAATGAAGTTCTGGTACATGCCACAACATAAATGAGCCCTGGGAATTTTATGCTAAGTGTAAAACATCAGTCCCCAAGGATCACACATTGTATGATTCCATTTATGTGAAATGTCAAGAATTGTCAAACTTATAGAGACAGAAAACAGATTAGTGGTTTCTTAGGAGTGAGAGATTGGGGGATTGGGGGAGGAATGCCTGCTAATGGGTTTCTTTCAATGGGGACAAAAACGTTTTTTAAAAATTGGATTGTGGTGTTTGTTGCACAAACCCTGTGAATAAACAAACAAACAAACAAAAAACCATTGAAATATGTACTTCAAATGGGTGAATTGCATGTGAATAATATTTCAATACAACTATTTAAAAAATACATAATAGGTTCAAATATTTTCTGCAAAGTACCTTCTGATGAATAATAAGATGAATAACTGTAGGCTTTAAGGACCTTACATTTTCTCAAGTTTTGTAAAATTTTCCAACAAACATTTCTCCTGCTCCACACACATTTTTATCCACCATCAATTGTATCAAGTCTTAGCAGATTCCACCCAGGTTGTACTGAATTAGTGTTTTCTCAACCGTTTTGGAAATATTCTCTCCCACAGTTGTTTCACAGGCTATTTATAATGGCTAATTTGTGAGTCACTCTAAATTAATCAGCAATTACTTCTCAAATAAGTAAGAACTGAGCAATATCAGTAACACCTGTTGATTTGTCAAGCGCCAAGAAAAACTCAGTCATTTGCCGTGTGTTTTAATTATGTTGCTCCTGATGTCCTCATTCCTTTGAATAACTGTTTTTGCTGAAAGGCAAATAGTCTTAAGTAAGTTTATTTTTCTCTGGGCACATGCCTTAAGCTACTGCAATAAAACACGATCTAATTAACTCACTATTGGTAAATGGCTTTCCTTAATTGGCTAACAAACAAACCACCCAGAAACTTATTTTGGTTACAGACTCATTTTTGTGAAGAAACTCTGCTGTGATATTTCATTTAAAAATTTCTAATTGTTGTGACTTGTCCTGTGAGTTGGATGAATGCTGAGTTTGGTAATGTGACATATATATGTTTTTTTTTTTAAGCACAGCTATAGTGTCAGTGTATTATACACACAATGCTTTGCCATCTAGTTTGGTGACAAAATAATCCACATGCCACTCTGCTTTAAAAGCACTAAGTCAAATTTTCTCTTTCTTTTCTTGCTTTGGCATGACTGGCATACACTGGTAGTAAAAAAATAAAATGCAGTGTCATACAATGGTATGACGATATGCACGACACTAAAACAATGTCAAATTATTACAATGGCATCACTGTGGTTTGTGCTGCACTGAGCGGGCTACCCCGTGTGGTCTCTGTCACAACTACTCAGCTCTGCCCTTGCACCATGAAAGCACACAGGCAATCTGTAAACACAGCAGTGTGGATGTGCTCCAATAAAACTTTACCTGTGGACACTGAAACTTGAATTTTATACAGTTTTCACATATCATGATTATGCTATTCTTATATTGGTTTTTTTCAACTATTTAAAACTATAAAAAACATTCTTAGCTTACAGGCTGTACAGAAACAGGAGGCAGGCAGAAGGGCAGCAGCTTGCTGAACCCTGACCTAGAGGCTCAGTTATCACATTGAAAAGGAATTCAGATGTGTCACATGCTTCCTTTTCTGTCATCCTCATTTCTCTTCCTGGCAAGCTTCTGTACAACCGCTTTAACTTCTTTCTCCCCAGTGCCTTACTTCACTGCACATTGTTACTAAACATTTAGAGCAGTACTTGAGAGACACAATATATAGCCAGTTAGATCCTACAGCAAATTGTTATTATTTGATAAAAGTGGATTTTGCCAGATTTAACTGGTCACCATCACTAAATAATAAGTATTATTTAGTGATGGTAACAGAGCCAGAGTCCTGGTTCACAGGGGTTGCTGATAAGCCCAGGGTGGGAGAGGGGAGACTGGGAAGTTACTGATTAATGGGTATAGAGTTCAGTTTTGCAAGATGAAAAGCGGTCTGGAGACGGATGATGGTGATGGTGAGGGTTGCACAACAATGTGAATGTACTTTAGGCCCTTGAACTATACACTTAAAATGGTTAAGATGTAAATTTGATGTTATGTGTTTTTACCACAATAAAAAAGTTTGCAAAAATACAGATTTTGTAATATTCTAACTGTACTAAAATTTTCTGCTGCTGATATGATTTCATTAAAGAGCAAATCCTCAAGTTTCTTCACAAACACACAATTCATTCAAGACCAACCAGAATGGACATATCAGACCTCTTTTAGAAGCTCTACTTTTCAGTAGATTTCAGGTCACTGTTCTTACATCCACAGACAGGTGGGTCAAAGTTTGTACTACCTGCCAATTAGCAAATTCAGAATGGGTATTATGAATATGGCTCTATAATAAACACTACTAGTTCCTATAGCTGGTAAAAAAATTTACCATGGAGTTATCTGCCACTCTTTATTTATTTTTTTAAATAAATTTATTTATTTATTTTTGGCAGTTTTGGGTCTTCACTGCTGCACGCGGGCTTTCTCTAGTTGAGATGATCTCATTGCGGTGGCTTCTCTTGTTGCAGAGTACGGGCTCTAGGTGCCTGGGCTTCAGTAGCTGTGGCACGCAGGCTCAGTAGTTGTGGCTTGTGTGCTGTAGAGCACAGGCTCAATAGTTGAGGCACACGGGCTTAGTTGCTCCACAGCATGTGGTTTCTTCCCGGACCAGGGCTGGAACCCGTGTCCCCTGCATTGGCAGGCGGATTCTTAACCACTGTGCCACCAGGGAAGTCCCTGCCCTGTTTTATATTTTATTTATTTATTTATTTATTTTGCTAACAGAAACCATTTGATTAATTCCCAGGTAGTTGTAAGGGGCAAGATTAAATATAACCACAGCCATGAGACTCTCCCAAGATATGTGGTTGGATGAATAACATGTCAATGACTTTCAATTTTTTTCCAATCTTTTGCAGCTCACGGCAAAATATACATTCTACATTTTGATCCAGAAAACACACATACACACATACACCCACACACACAAAACTAAAACAAAATTTCAGAAAACATACTCACTTTTACTGCATGTGATGTATTCTTTCAGTTTCTATTCTATCTACTGTATTTTATTTCATTTTAATAAGTGCTGACTGATCACAGCATGTTAAGTTGATTTCACAGCTCACTAATGGGTTATAACCCATAGCTTGAAAAATGTTCTAACCAGCCTCCAAGTTATGAAAAACATGTATGAGAAATAAGACATAGAGAACAGAGAACTTTGTAACTAATGAAAGCAAATGAAATTAATAAAAATATAAATTATTAATGCATTTAGGTTTACTTTTAATGTGTCAATACTACAATTAATGCAGGAGTTCAAAAATACAAAAGCCGCCTCTGAAATTCTAAGAAACAAAAGGCACCATATATATATTTTTAAATAAATATTCAGCACTTTTTTTTTTTTAGATGTTGGGGGTAGGAGTTTAGTAATTTATTTATTTATTTTTGCTGTGTTGGGTCTTCGTTTCAGTGCGAGGGCTTTCTCTAGTTGTGGCAAGCGGGGGCTGCTCTTCATCACGCTGCGCGGGCCTCTCACTATCGCAGCCTCTCTTGTTGCGGAGCACAAGCTCCAGATGCGCAGGCTCAGTAGTTGTGGCTCACGGGCCTAGTTGCTCCACGGCATGTGGGATCTTCCCAGACCAGGGCTCGAACCCGTGTCCCCTGCATTACCAGGCAGATTCTCAACCACTGCACCACCAGGGAAGCCCGAGGCACCATATTTTTTAAAAATAAATTTATTTATTTTATTTTTGGCTGCGTTGGGTCTTCATTGCTGTGCGCGGGCTTTCTCTAGCTGTGGTGAGCAGGGGCTACTTTTTTTTTTTTTTTTTTTTTTTTGGTGTGTGGACCTCATCACTGTTGTGGTCTCTCCCGATGTGGAGCACAGGCTCTGGACGCATAGGCTCAGCGGCCATGGCTCACGGGCCCAGCCGCTCCGCGGCATGTGGGATCTTTCCCAACCAAGGCACGAACCCGTGTCCCCTACATCGGCAGGCAGACTCTCAACCACTGAGCCACCAGGGAAGGGGCTACTCTTCCTTGTGGTACGCGGGCTTCTCTTGTTGATGAGCAAGGGCTCTAGGCGCGCAGGCTTCAGTAGTTTTGGTGCACTGGCTTAGTTGCTCCGCGGCATGTGGGATCTTCCCAGACCAGGGCTCGAACCCATGTCTCCTGCATTGGCAGGCGGATTCTTAACCACTGTGACACCTGGGGAAACCCAAGGAACCACATTTAAGGAAACTAAATGAACATCAAAATATCATTCAAGTATCTCACCTCCTTTTGTATTTAAATAAAAATTCTCTGTTATGAATTAAATAAAAATCATGAAAGGCAAGTACGGCAGTACAATAAAACTTAAGTACCCTTTCAAATTGCCAAAAGTTTTGGATTGTTTTCTATGCATATCGGTTTTGGAATGTACAGACATAGAAGGTCCTCTTCAGTACTCCAGTCCGAGTATGAACTGAAGACTCCCCTCTAAATGAGTTCCAAAGTGCCAGAAAAAAAGTGCCAACATATTTCTAAATATCCAGTGGCTGGTTTAATGTTCTCTGTAAAATGGGCTACTAGTTTCAGCTCAGCCTTTGGCAAGGCATGGAGGAGGGACATGTCCATGTTATTATTTTTTAATTATATATACACTAGAAGAAGGCAAATCAGGATTGGAATGGCTCTGAATCAACTACACTTCAATTTTTTAAAAAATTGAAACTCTGCAAAAAAAAAAAAAACCACCAAAGATCAGAATGGCTGTGAGGGGTTGGGCGCCCTCTCCTGCAGCAAGCACAGCGCTCTGCTGAGCAAAGCAAGTGCTTCCTCATCCAAGTGTCCTTGACTTCTGGAGAGAAATTACAGGGTTTTACTAATATCTATTAGGGAGCATTTCAACTCACTCTTTTTCCTCGCACCATTTCCAAATGCCGTCTAACGTGTTGTCAATTTCCAAGTTGTTCCAGAAATACCCCAACTAAAAAGGTGATCAATATACTTTAGGATGATTCGTCAATGCTGCCAACCTATGATTGCATGGCTTAGACTGATTGGAGACTGTGTGTGAACCTCAGAAACACTAAATACGTTTGAGGGACTCTAGACCTGAATCATTTTCAACTTCCCATGATGAGAAAGGAAAGAAAAACAGTCTCATCAGGCCAGAGTTTGTGGATGCACTCTTACTAAAGCTAATTTAACCAATGAGCTGTGATGTCATGCACTGTCATGCATGTAACCATTATCTAGGAAAGGAATTCATTTAGCTCCCCATCCTGCCCTACCTGACATCCTTAGATCTTTCCAATCCTGTCTCCTTCATTTAATAACAATAAAAATATAGTTAATATTTACTGAGTACTTACTATACCATTCAAAGCATTTAACCTGTACTACCTCATTTAATTCTCACCGTCGTGCTCCAGGGTAGGTCCAAGGATTATTCACACTTAACAGATGAGGAAACTGGGGCCCCAGTGGACCCTGGCAACCAATCCCAGTTGCTAACCCATAAGAAGGACTCGAGCCAGAAGTTAGAAACTAATCATCAAGTCAGCTTTTCAGCAAATTCTATCATCTCCAGTAACTAGCTTTTGCTTTCTTTGCTTGATGAAGCTCTTACAGGGCCCTCCTTGCCAAGTTCTGCCTCGTAGTCCCATTTCCCCAGAGACTGGAGTCTTGACAGGATCATCAGAGCTTCTCAGGACTCTCATCCTGCTCAGCCACCAGGGCTGGAGACCCTCTCTTTGCCCCTCTGATCCCTTCTCCCCCTAATCTTTAAGCTTCTCTCTAAGCCTGGAGGTTGACACGCTTGGGCTCCCTTGCCCCCGTCCCAGCTGGGTTCAGCCAACAGCATGTCCAAGCAGGAGATCAGAGGGAAGGAGAACAGGGAGTTAGGAGGATGTATCCTCCTGCCTCCCTTCCTGTGGGGTTGCCTTGTCTACGTGACCCTCTCGTGTCAGGTTGCGATAACCACTTCCTTCCCTTCCCTATAAGCCTACAGCTGGTGACATTTCCATTATGACGAGCCCTGAGGTACAGCACTGTTCCTCCTGGTTTGCCTACACCAGCTGCTATGGTCAGAATGGGTTCTCCCAAAATCCATATGTTGAAATCCTAACCCTCATAGGTGATGGTATCAGGTGATGGGGCCTTCGGGAGGTGATTAGGTCATGATGGGGGGAGCTGTCATGAATGGGATTAGTGTCCTTATTAAACAGTCTCCAGAGGGATCCTCGGCCCCTTCTGCCAGGTGAGGACACAGTGAGAAGTCAGCAGTCTGCAGCACGGAAAAGGGGCTTCGCCAGAACCCAACCATGCTGGCACCTGATTTAGGACTGCCAGCCTCCAGAATTGTGAGAAATACATTACTGTTGTTTATAAGCTACCCATTCTCTGGTATTTTGTTACAGCAGTTTGAACAGAGAAAGACACGAACTTCATCATGTGAACCAGAGTCTCTCTGCTGCTCCTGACCTGGCAGGAAAGCCAGATGCCAAATGGCTCAGCCTCTGTCTCATCTGTAATGAGACAGTGAGACCAGCTCATTTTCATCTCGATGTGGTCAGGAACAAGACACCTACAGCAGAGAGATAATAGTGCAGAAATCAGAGGCTGAGAGCGTTGGAAGATAATTTCACCTGCTCCACAATGTCACCTGTCCCCTCAAATGTCTACGAAAAGCCTGTAGCCACATAGAGAACAGACTTGCAGTTGCCAAGGGGGAGGGGAGTTGGGGGAGGGATGGATTCGGAGGTTGGGGCTGGCAGATGCAAACTAGTATATATAAGAATGGATAAACAACAAGGTCCTACTGTAGAGCACAGGGAACTATATTCAATATCCTGTGATAAACTATAATGGAAAAGAATATGAAAAAGAATATATATATGTATAACTGAGTCACTTTGCTGTATAGCAGAAATTAACACAACATTGTAAATCAACTATACTTCAATTAAAAAATAAAAAAGTCTGTAGCTGTGTGTGTGTGTGGGACCACCTGCAAGTCTGCACAAAAAAGTATATGCAAAACTCAGAGGGACTCTGGATAAGTTTTCCTATGGTTCTAGGGCCTCCGAAACCTTTTCTGAGGAATATCAATTTTTGTGAGTATTTTTCTCCTTGGCTATTCTTATGCTATTACCTGTCCCCATCCTTGATATTTATGTGCCTTTTCCCCATTTATCAGAAACACAAGTGCAGTGTTATGTCTAAAGAAGAGTAAGAACAATGAAAAGTTCTATTTTAGGATGACTGTTAAGTCATGTAAACCAGCTTCCATTTCACATTTTTTTGATTAATGTAGAACATTCTATCCATCTTGAAAGTTGAGTGCAAGATGAGATCATTAAGATTTTTGCTTTAAGGAACCATATTCTAGAAAATTAATAAGTTTCAGACCAATTTTTAAAATTCACAAAATGTAATAATTTTGATGCAGGAATCAATGCCTATGCATAAAAATCAGGAGTGATGCAACTTTCAAATATTAATTTATCTTATCAGTTATAACATGAAAGGACAACCTAATTTCTCTTTGAAATATCTGCCATGTTAATATCGTATACTAATGAAATTAAGTGTATACCATTTACCAATGTGTCTATTAATTTTGTACTTTAATAATCTTGAAAGTTTAGGTCAACATAATCTGCTGAGTCACATATTTCAGATAATTTACTTAATCAATCATCTTAACTGCTTTGCCCCCTCATCTACTACCAATATTAGATACTAATATTATTTCAATACAATATTATTACTACCAATTTCTTGCTCTAATATTCTTTTGTATCCTGTTGAAGCAACATTACATTCCCTGATGAGGAAACCCAGGACATGGTCCTGTACCCTGTGAGTGAGGAGAAGTAAACAGGGACCATACCAGCCGACTCCCGGGGTGCTGGTGCTCCTTAATCCAGGCACCTAGACCCAGACTCCATCAGCTCACCTGGGGCAGACCGCCAGGACATGGGGGACACTAAATGTGACCCTGCAGTGTCTGCCCAAGGTGGGTTCCTGCCTTCACTGCAGGTGGCCCCAAAATGAAACTGCAAAGAATAGACCCAGAGGGATCTGAGACGCTCAGGAAATTGTGGTTCAAAGGCTGTCTCTGGGTGGAATGCATGAATATTGTACGAAACCCTTCACAGCCTACGGGGTCAGCAGGGAACCTGGAGGAGATAGAACCACCAGACAGAGAGAGTAAGACACCCTGGAAACTGGACTTGCCCACTGGAGTGAGGAAGTCCCATGATGAAATAACCAGCCTTGTAATGTGATGGAATGTGATCACAATGACAGGACATGGGGACCTAGTGTCCTGGGAATATGGGGGGCGGGGTTCACAGGCACGGCAAGCGTGGGAAGCCAGAGACAGTGGGTGGATGGAGCTCAGCCACTAGGATGGGTGGGCGGTCTTCCACACCACAGGCAGGGTTATCCTGGTAGGATCCAGGGCCCCAGCTCCCAGGTGTCCGGGGAAGGCTGGATGTTGAAAAGCCTCACAGCCGAGGCTTAGGCAGGATGTAGGAGGAGTGGCTGCTACATTCACCAGGATATCCAGGAGTAGTTTCTGGGAGCCTGATACTAAGTCCTTGCCTCTCTTTTAGCCTTAAGACTATGGAGATCCTTGCAGACTCAGCTGAAGACTGAATTCTAGGACCAGTGTTTTTCTCTCAGAATGGGCTTATGCATTCCAACATCTGGATGGTTGTGGAGTGGCCCTAGATAGTTAATACTTGGCTTCCCTTCTCAGGGCTGAAACTGACATTCCAATGAAAGTTACAAAGTGAACTCTCTTGCCCCTCTCCCAATCTGTTTAAAGTCTCCGGAAGACAAGGAAACTCAGAGAACACTGTCTCCACTTAGCCGTAGGGTGGGCGGTGTTCGCCTGCATTGGGGAAATGTCCCTGAACTTGTATAGGTTAGAGCTGAGTGCTTCCTCAGCTCATCCTAGGCTGATGGTGCTCCAGACCCTTCTCCTAGTCTCAGGGGAGGCACTTAGGTGATGTGATGCCGATGGATGAGAGAATGATTTGATGCTGCAGAAGCCTTGGTATCTGTGTGGATTTGTATGGTTTTGAGGATTCTCTTTTTCTTTTTGGTAACAACTCCTTAAGAACCTGGTGAAAACTATGGACCATGTCCCTCTAAAGAGACTCACACTTTTACATATAATTTCAGGTCCCTAGAATCCTGTTCGTGAATTCCAGGCTAAAAGCTCCTACAGCAGAGATAAGACCAAGAACAGGCTTTAGGTTTTTGGCTTTCTTCTTTGACATGTAAACTTTACTGTATTCTAATTCAGTGAGTTTGCTATTTGTTTCCCTGTCTTACTCCATAAAGTATTTTGGAACCACAAAGACATTTTAAGACATATTTTTCTTTCTGTTCCTAAATCCATGAGATGTCATTACACTGGGATAATTTCAATACTCTCTGGAACTGTGTGTGTTTGAAACATCTTTTACTAATTTTCGGTTACTCATCCCATTTTCCTTGATACACTTGCTATCTCTGTTCTCTTAGTGACATTCTCACAGGCCATCAGCATGCTGATGCATTAGCATACAAAGCTACTACCACAAAATATTTAACGCAAAAGTCCTACAAAAAATTATTGTAAGAAATGGAGATAATTTAGCTATTAAATGTTGCTGTTGTTTTATTAAGACAATCTGGAATTTAATTCATAAACATCAGTTAATCAAGAATTTATTCATCTCATAACATATTTACTATGTAACTTATAAACCTCTTACCTTACTTTTTTCCCTTTTTTCACTTAAGAATGTTGAAATGCTTGTAATGAACATGGCAACTCTTATCTTGGATCTAGAAGGCAATGACTTCTGCTTTCAAACTGGCTTTGTAAGTTGCCCATTCTTAGAAATGGTGGAAATATTTCACACTATCTGAATAATAATGAACAAGACTGCACAGTGATTTATAACTCTGAGAGCTCTATAATTTGATTTATGAACAGCTCTCAAATTTTCCATTGGCAGTTCATACAACTCTGAGTAAACTTTCTGGCCAAATGACTTAGTATTTTGCTGTATGACTAATCCCACACTCATTGTGGAAACTGGAAATGAATTCTATTTGCTTGTGGATAATAAATGATTACTTTACAAAAACTGTCTGCAAAGCATTATAGAGTAGATGAATTCAATTATACTGATGTTTTTAAAGTCTCAAACTCAGCAGACTTTTTTGAGAAGTCTGTAATGTTCACAAAAAAGAACAACCCCTCCCTCCAAGCATTATCATGGATTTTGCCACCCATAGGATAACAAATCCTAATTAGGCTCTAAAATTTCTAAAACATTAAAAGAACAATTTGGGATGATGTCATTTGAAATATTTTCTCTTACAATGATGCCTTTAAGTTATTTTCCAAGTTTTTATTATTGTAAAATAAAGTCCTTTCCTGGGATATATTTGCTGCAAATATTTGATATTATTGCAAATAACAATTGTTTCTCCTTCATAAATGCAAAATTTAAAAAGACAATAGTGATGCATCTATATGATGGCTCCCCTGATTCTGGTGGCGGGAAATTGCCTCCAAGATTATGTTAGTTGCTGTAGGTGCTCCCAAATGATGTAGCTCCTTGAACTTTCAATACAAGAACATGTATGTGGTTGGCATAGGCCCTGGTCTCAGACTGCCATGAAAACTATTTGGGAATAAACAGGTATACAACATGTTTCCTCAGATTCCTCCCAATTCCTTTCATGCCATTGATTTCTGAGAGTAAAAAACTTCACTTAGGATCAAGAAGGTTGCCGGTCCAAAATCAGTATGGTTTACTTCAAATCATTTATTGCTAGAGCCATTCTTACCCAAACTTTTTGTTTTCAAGGGGGTAACATTCCAATGGAATGTCTCTGTGTGACTACCAGTTGGGTCATCTACTACCTTCTATCGAGGTTTGTAATAAACGCTTACAAACAGCCAGAGCTACATTCCAAGGCATTCGTTCTCTTTCCCTAAAAATCCTTCTTCTAGTCAGCATGAGTAGCCAGGGCTGGTGGGGAGGGGCCCAGGGGCAGGGAGCCATCACAACCAGTCAGGGTCAGTTTTAATTCTGCAGAGTCAAAGGCAGTCTGAGAGCAGAAAGAACTGGTCTGGGGTACCCAGGGAGCATGAAGACAAGTATCTAAACCACAAACGCATTGGAGAGGTCACCTTCTCCCCTCCCTTCAACTCTCAGTTTCTCTCCCACTGCTGGCTCCATCTCCCAAGTTGTACCTCTGTCCTGACAAAAGCCCATGTGTTGCCCTTTACTCAGGCTTTACTTTCATTTCTACTCATGCATTCTAGAGTTAAATTTCTCCAAAGACTGTAGACAGCGCTCTTGCCTCTTTCCCACGTCCTCGTCCCTCTCCAATCCACTCCCGTCCAGGTTCAGCCTCTCCCACTGCGATGAGCCAGTTCCCCGGAAGGTGTGTAGAGGGCTCATCATCACTGGTCCTCAGTCCTCAGGCTCCTTACCCCAGATGTGCATCTGTCCTGGGAACCCCTGAACTGGAAGCACTTCCTACGTGTCATCTGCTCTCCTTCTCCAGTCCACAAGGGGAAGATATCTCCAAAGCTCTGATTCCAGTTTTTGGTTGTTTTTTTTTTTTACTTTCTGCACAAAGTGTAAAGGTTTTTTTCTTTTTATTAAATTATGTGTAACATAGGCAAACTTATTTCAGTCAATAAATTTTTAAGGAATTTCACATGTTCTGATTTTTTCCACTGCCAATCACCTTTGTTTCACCAAAGCCAGAACCTTCAAGATAAGGTAGCCCTTGCTAAAAGAAGTTATGCTCAATCCACAGTTGTCATGTCAGTCCGTCCACAATCCTTTTAGTTGGGCTTCTTTGATCTCCAATGGCATATGGACAAACTTCAAAATTCCCCACCTGTAATCTTTGGGATCCAATTTCCTCAAGCAGTTTTCTTTAGGACCATGTTTAGGGTCAGGAGATGGATCTGCCTGGTTCTGAATTTTAGATACCCTTTAAAAATGCATTAAGTTCAAATCATATTCACTCCTAAGCTGTCACACCCTAGAACAGTAGAGATCATTGGGACGTGCCAAATACCTAAGATAAAAAAAGTTTGACTGTTTGGCTTTTCACAGTTCACTTGGCAGCTCTGTCTTGTAGTTCTTCCCCACAGATCTAACACGTAGTTCTATGAGTAAAGGAAACCACATAGTTACTCTACGAGGCGTTTTCAGCGATGTAGGTTTACAGAAAAAGCCCCATCAGGACAGACCTCAACTGATACCAGTTCTTTCTACACTTTCTCTTCCATAGTCATTTCGTCCACATCAGTGACTTCAACTATAATTGATGTGGGTGATTCCCGTCTGTCTCTGTCTCTGGTTCTCAGTCTCCAGCCGTGTTTTCATGGTAATTTCACACGGATGACCTTCTGACACCTCTGCCCCTCAATGGGTCTGAAACTCAGTTTGTCACCTCTGCCTTCACAACTCTTCCTTCACCCGAGCCCGAAACTTGAGTCCTCTGCAATCCCTGCCTTTCCCTCAATTGGTCACCACACAGCTTAGATGGACCCTTCTCTTCTTTTCTATATTTCTCCCTGACCCAAACATCAGGAATTTGTGCCATAACTTCCTACCTCTAGGGAGGTACTGCAGAAGATGTTTCTGTCATGTTATTAAAGCCCCTTACTCTTATCTTTGGGAGCAGAATGACTCAGTGATGAGGGGCCTTGGGGAGGGCCTGGGGCCACCAATGGGCAGGGCTGGTATATGAAAGGTCCCTCCTCACACACAGTCCTGCCTCTTGCTCACTTGTGCTGCAGGCCTCGTGGATTGGAGAGTGTCAGGCTCTTTTTAGCCTCTGGTCTTCAGGTGAGAAGTAGTACAGGTAGGGTTCTTTCCTGCTTTACTGATGGGAAGGACTGTAATTCTTTAGCTGTGACTGGGCGGGGGTGAAGAGTTAGTGGAAAAGGAATAAGATGCCCCATTTTGGCTTTGAGCCTAAGCTATGGTCTTCAATCTGACTTCACCCTGAATAGGGTTAACATTTTAATTTCCTTTCGGTTCCTCGTGTGTGTTCTCAATTTGGTTGAGCATCTAAAGGGAAAAAGGGCTGCAGGGTGGACCATCTTCTACATACCAGATACCAAACTCTCTTAACTAATTTCCCCAGCTCATTTGTCTTCTGTTGTGTGACAGTGCTAGCTCACTATCACAAAAAGTCAAAAAATTATATATACTTTTCCATTTTCATTTTTTCATTCTTTAGTATGAAAGATTCGGCCATGGACTTTCCTCCTCCACCCCTACCTCCAAACTTTAAATTTGTGAATTTGATATAATGTCAATTATTCTTTTTTAATGAAAATCTATCAGAAAGAAAAGGTATGAATTTTACTAAATTAACTTCCAAAAAGGATTGATTGGTTGATTTAATATTTATTGAATTCCACAACGCATTAGCATCACACAAACACACAGAAAGAAGCAATTAGTAACATGCCATTTGGAGAAGGGAGTGATAAATTAGCAACAAACAAAGCAGAAAACAATGGAACCTAAATACTAAATTTTTTCAACGATTTGGTTTTGCTTATTATTATTATTAGTATCCTTGAGATAACCGATGCAAAGAACAGAAATGAACGCATCTAAAAAGAAATATCTATAATCCTACTGCAGGGCAGTTAAGTATTTGCCTGCCAAAAGAGATAAATGATGTTCTTGTGTGCACTTCAAACTTACAAACGGCTGCAGCAAGACTCAGAGTGATAACAGTTGTGCTAAAGTCGTAACTCAAAATCATAATTGCTATTTAGTTGCTTTCTGTTGTTATAAATGCACAGTTTGGGGCAAAATGGTTACTATGCTGTATTTGCGGTCTTCGGCATGTTTCAAGGATATTTAGGGCCATTTCAGCTCACTCACAAATTTTCCTCAATAAGTATAAAGTAACGATGACCTTCCTCATTAGTTATTTCTCCCAATGTTTGCAAAAGGTTAATTCAGTTTTGTTGTTGTTTTAAATTACTCCACCAGGCCACTGTGAGGCAATGCGGTACAGAATTCTTCCTTTCCTGTTGTGCCCCACACAGCAGGCTCCCAGGTTTCTCCTCAATAACCCCTGCACAGTGGATGGGAATGTGGTCTTCCACTGCAGTGGCTGCGGTATCAGGAAACCTTTGAGCTACCTGCACAAATGCAGTGCTACCTGTCAGCCCCAGAGCCAGGGACCTTGTAAGCCCATCCTGCAGGCACTCTGATTCACCATTCTCACTTTATACAGCATATGCAAGCAAGGTCCACCTTCAAACCAGTACAACTGAATGAGATAACGCTTATTTTATCGTAGGAAACAAGATGTACATAAGAAAGCTCAATCCATTGTTTCCCATGGTGATGAATCTGGCATTTAAGACGTGCATTAGTCAATGCCTTTTTGAGTGTCCTTTAATGCTTACACGTGGTAATACATTAAAGGCCTTAAGAACATCAATGGTAAGCCTTTATGCAGAGCTGAATAGTGTATTTTGTATAGTTAGAAAACCACACTGATCTTGAGATCCTACAAACAAATAACAAAATTAAGTATTGTCATCGATTTTTGAACTGCTTTCCGGAATTTTACAAAATACTTTATTAAGACACAATTTCTTCAGTCTCCGAAATATTCCAGAGTCCACCCTAGTAGTTACTAGCAACTCCACAAATGCAGTAACGGGTTACCTTGTCGCTATAATTGCAGTTTCTCTACGCGAGCAAACAAAATAAGCAAAACCCAGCCCCGCACGGGAAAAGCCAGCACTGGCTCAGGAGCAGCAGAAGGCGACAGAGCACCGTCCGGCTGAGGTCACTGTCGCAATTGGTCCGGGCCAGGTGGCCCGGCGGCCGCAGGGACAGAGGCCACTGCAGCGCCCCCGCCGCGCCTCCCGCGTCCGCACTGCGCCAGCGGCCCCGGGAAAATCTCCAACTGCAGGATTCCTTTTGCTGATTACGAAGAAAGGGGAGGGGGCAAGAGGGAGAAAGGGAGTGTGGGCGTTTTGAGTGTGATAGATCACTACTTCCTCACTCGCCCTACAAAATCTCTCCTCAAAATATTTACAAGCCAATCTCCAACTTCCTCCATCTGCTGGTTCCTCAATCTGAAATTGCCTCTCCCTCCAATTGCACTAAAGGAGGCAAGGTTTTAGGGTCAACATGGATATAAGAGGATGCAAAGTGCCCCCTTCTCGGCTGAGTGACAGAGTTCAAGTCTGCAGACCCGAGCGCTCCGCCGGGGAGCGCGCCCAGTTCAGGGGGGACGGACGGGACGGGCCCCCCGTTCCGGGGGACCCCGATTCCCAGGAAAGGCCCTGCCCGGGGCTCACGCTTCGGCGTGCAGGAACCCCCCCGCAAGCAATAGCTCACCCAGCTGCATCCTCCGAAGCCCCAGCCTCGGGGTGGGGCGCGGGGAGGTGGGAGGCAGGGGCAGCACCGCCTGCAGGCTCCAGTCGGCGCCTCGCGGTCTCCCCGTGGCTCCGGGGCGCCCCCTGTCGCCGGGCTTCCAGCGATCTGGGCACGGGAGGCTGGAGAGGTGGCAGCCCGGGCGTCCGGGAACGGAGGGGCGCCCGGCCCGTGCCCCCCGGACGGTGCGGACC
>NW_020174103.1:1724774-1825602 GCF_003031525.2 Neophocaena asiaeorientalis asiaeorientalis | reverse complement strand
CGGGGCCGCAAGCGTCGGGCATGACGCGCTGAGCTGCGCTCGCCCGTGCCCGCAGCTCAGCGTGCGCCCCGCGCGGGTGCTTGTGCCGCCGCCCTCCAGCCCCGCCGGCAGCCGCCGCCGCTTCGCCCCGCACCATGATTGCCGCCGCTTTCCTCGTCTTGCTGAGACCCTACAGCATCCAATGTGCCCTTTTCCTCTTGTTGCTTCTGCTGGGCACCATCGCCACCATCATCTTCTTCTGCTGCTGGCACCGCAGGCTCCAGAAGGGGAGGCATCCGATGAAATCGGTCTTTTCGGGTCGTTCAAGGAGCCGAGGTAAGACACCCCGCGACGGGCTTACTCGGGCCGGAAGGAACCTTTAAGCCGATTTGAAGAGGGAAGCGCGCTCTCTGGCTTCCGCGCTGCTCCCTCTACCCTATCCGCGCCCGCTCCCCTAGCCCAGTGCGTTTCTGTGTTTAGCGTCCCTGTCCCCCTCCTCGGGTCGGCCGGATTGGGGTGACCGCGGGAAGCAGAGCGCCGGGAGGTGGGGGGACGCACCAGATGCTTGGTGTCAGTGTGCTTAAGCCCTGGGGATGACTGGAGCGGAGTCCGGGCTGCGGCAGCCTCGTCCACCCCCACCCTCCGGCCGGCGCTGGACCGTGGGGCATGGAGAGTTCGGGGCTCCCCAACTCCCCCAGAACTTTCCCTGAAACTTCCCGCGGAGAAATCACCTAGAGACCGATGGCCTAGTAAACAGCCCTCCCAGCAGGCTGTCCCCACTGCGTTAGAGGCGTCCGGAACGCGCCTCCCCGACCCTCGTCTCTCGGGTAAGTCGTCCGTGACTCGGCAGGTGAAGAACAAGGAGTTAATTGACGTCTCGTTTTTCTTTTTTTTTCCCGCAGATGCTGTTTTGAGATCACACCACTTTCGTTCCGAGGTAATTTATTTAGCGCGCACGCTCAAGGTCAGAAGAAGTTCTCTTTGCTGGGTACCAATATTAATCATATGGGTGTTCAGAAGCCAGTAGGGCGTTGAATGGCCAGCATGCTACCCCCAAGCCGAAAGGGACGTGTTTCCTTTTAAGTGACTCCCCAGCATGAGTGCCTAGTGAACGGTATTGGCAGATCTCTTGTGTCCTGGAGCCGCTGTACTGGAAGGGGTGAGACAGCCCTTAAAAGCGGCCAGACCTTATGAACTGAGCCTCGGGATGGATCTCAGTTTCCTTGACAATCTATAAATCGCCCGAAGCTTTCTGGGTGCAGGCAGCTGGCTGCGGCTGTTCACTTGGGTATCTAACCTCAGCTGGGAGCTTTTAGGGAGCTGGTGCAGAGCAGTTTGATCCATGTGAATTTCCCTTTAGACTTTCAAGTTTATATTCCTATTCACCCAGAAAGAGCTCCATGTTTTACTGGGGATGTCTGATGATTTTTGCAGAGCGATGGTGGTAGTGATCTGGCTTTACTAACAAGATGTGGACCATCCCTCCATAAACAGGTGACCTGGCCTCGCAGCAATTCAGTGGAACTGTTGTAGGACTAGTTCCGCTGGAGATAGACCAAAATGAGAAACACAAGCTCTCCCTGACCCAGCATTTCTTGATGAATTTCCAGGCCAACCCCCCGCTTAATGCGAGATGATTGTCCCTCTTTTCCCACGAGTTTCACACAGCCAGGAGGGTGCTGGTAGCAATGCTTGATGCCCTTTGCTCATTTTAGCGAAGACTTCATAGTTAGAAACGCTCCATTGACTTGCCATTTACCTGAGAAGTTATTTTACATTTCATTTCACTAGTTAATCCAATGTTTTATTCCACCCTAGATGTTTGATTGGACTCTGGTTGCTTGAAAGCTTTTACTGCATTACTATAACATCGTTATAATGTGGCACAATGAATAATTCTACATAGAACCCCAGTGGGTGAGAACTATTAACTCAATATAGGACTGTAAAGAGAATAAAATAACCAGTCAGATAATCAGAGGTTCCATTGCTGCCTTTACACTAACTAGCTGTGTGGTGCTGGGAAACTCTCTCAACTTCTCAGCCCTTCAACTATAAAATAGGGCCAATAGTACCTTATAGGGCTGTAGGGGGAGGGCAGGTTTACCAGTAATCATGTTAACAAAACCCCACTTAGTTCATAGTAGCTATTCAGTACTGGATAGGTATCATTACATTTTGTAAAAGTGAATTAAAAATGTGTAAAAATAAAAGATCTGTCCAGAAATCTTAAAGTCTTTATTAGATTAATTAATTCAAAGTTATGTGAAACAACATAAGCTGTGCCTGTTATGAACCAACACTTTTTGAATACCTGATTAATTTAATAGAATAACCCATTTAGAGGTGACAAAAAATAAATCACAGTCAGGGTGCGAACACCAAAATTTAGGATTTTCATTTTAAAAGGAGATCACCGGTCCAGTACGTGTAAATGATAGAACCAGAATAAGAATCCTGTTATGGGTTGTTAGATTAGTCATCAAGTGTTTCAACTAAAGCATAGGCAGAAAAAATGAGATAGGTCTACGTTTTGTTTAGTTATCTGTCAGTTAAGCATTTGTCCTGAGCTTGCATTTGGTTAGGAAAGCTGGGAGTGATTGTTTAATGCCATAGCTCATTTCACAAGATTCCTGGTACAGGTTGACATCCTGTGTGTGCTTCGTATTTGCCTTGTCTGCTGGGCTGGTAACATCTTGACGGCATGGACCAAGTCTCTCTTGTTTAGGGCTATATCCCCACTGCCTGGTGTATAATGGGCTCTTAATAAGTATTTATCAAATGAGTGAAAAATTCTCTGTGAGTGCCAGTTCTTGTAACTGGGCAAATACAACTCAGAATTGGGCCAAAAAGAAAAATGCACATTCTCAGGACGTTGCTCAGAATTCAGCATTTGCTGAATCCCAACTCTTATTTTATCTTTCTAGACTTTAAAACATTGCCCTTGAGTTTGTGTTAAAAAATGTAAATCACTAATTATAACAAAATGTATTTGGTTAGATTTTTTTTCTCAGAAAGTTCAATGCAGTATTAGCTTCATTTGTTGATAGGCCCCTCCATGTTCCTTTTCATACCAAGTCCCTGTGTTAAACTACTCAAAGAATGTCATTTTATAAGTAAAAATCGTGAGACTGTTCCATGAGAATGTCATATTTCATCATTGTTTCATGTTCGCCACAAATAAGACATTTTCCTCTACGGAAAACAGAGGGGATTTTTTTCCCTTCTCCGTTTCTACCAAAATGCCATTTCCAGCAGGATTTTCTCCTTGAGAAATACCTATGAAGTTTTCGGATTCTAGTGTGTTAGAAAATTAGAACTTGTGTCACATAATGGCTATTCTTGTTGCTTTGTAGCAGTAGCTGCTGCAAAATAAGTATCAAAGAAAATGTTTTGATTTTCCTACAAGTTATAGTCCTGTCGAGTATTCTATTCCTCATCCCAATCTCAGTCAGTAGATAATTCACTCTCAGTATTTCCGTAGCTGTCAAATGAGGAAAATGGGTTTAGGATCTGCGGACTTATTTTGAAATGTGAAAGAGCTTTGGGAAAGCCCTGGAACACGTGAGGAAGTTCAGTTAGCTCTTGGCTGCTTTACTTGGCGGAGGATATTGCTTCTGCTTTCCACACGTCCAGGAAAGTCCAATTGGAGAGGAAATTTCAGGATGTTTCTTCCCAGGTAGAGAGAGAAATAGTTCTCCACGGGGGAAACCATGGCATCAGGACTCAGTGTGCTTTGGGGAGGTTCTGCAGCAGGGAAAAAAGCCACATATCTCTTGTGAGGGGCTGCAGCTTTTCCCCCCTCACTAAGTGGATAATAAACACCTTGCTTCAACTCAGTTTCTTCCTCATGAAGCTAGAAATAAATGATTCAGAGATTTATGAGATGTTTGGGAACCATAACCACCAACAGCCCCTTTTTATTTTCATATACTTGCAAACTCATCTCTACTGGCTTAAGAGTTCTCTAAATTTTAATAATAGCATATGAGAATGTAAAATTATTAATCTGCTCAGCAAGGGCTCAATCTCCAATTCTCAGACAGATAAAAGGCCCAGTTAGATAGCTAGAAATATGTGCTTTGTATATGAAAATAAAATACTTGTACCATATATATACTAATAAACAATACATATAGTGATGAGAGGTGATTTCACATTGAGATGGGATGCAGTCTGGAAACCAAGTGTTCATTCTGGGTCTCTAAGAAGGATATTTTTCCTGGGGACTTAATAATGTTTGATGCTGTGACTTTACACAATGCTTAACTGTTTCCCTAGATGCCTGTGGTGAAGATCAGACAGTGACAGTCCTGATTTTAAGGAAATCTCGGAAAGTGATATGGGTAATTGAGGTACCATTAGATTACAAGAAAGAACCTTGTGAGCCCTTCAGTAGAGTGAAGACAATTACATATAATGCCCTTGGAGAATACCCAGCATGAACAGTGGTACATGATCCCTATTCATCAGCTCGGTGGAATAAGGGCAGCCTTGTTTGATATCAGTAGAGGCAGGAGGGTGTTTTGTGTCCATCAGGACTGAGTAAATATCTTCACTTCCTGTTTAAGGGAAAGGAACCAAAAGAGTTAACTAAGTCAACTCAAGCGAGATAAGGACTCAGTAAGACAGGAACCCCCCAGCTACATTTTGTCTGCTGTGTGGTGTTTAACTGTGTCACTCACAGCTCAAAGAATCATATGCCCAAAATTCTCAATGAAAGAGAGAGGCTAAGTGGAGTGAATTTTTAGTGGTGATTTCTTACAAAGCTGAATGGGCAAATCCTTTGGGTTTTTCCAGTAATTTTCCACGTTATCGTAGATGAAAGGATGGTCCACACTGACCCTCTTGGCCTCATCATGTTTCCAGAGAATCCCTGCACCAAACCATGGAAAAATGGTCAGTGGAATACCCATAGTTCACAGCTTGTTGTGGAATTTGCATCTTTCATTAAGGGTTACTCAGTGGATTAGAGAAACTGATAGTTTATTATTTAGCTCTCTTTTACAATTAGGTTATCTTTATAAATAAATTCTTTGCCTAGAGTTAAATTCTAGGTCTAAGTTAGTTTATGCTAATTAAATCAGTCTTAAGTTGAATTCCACACATGATACAGGGTTCATTTTGTTTCACACAATTATTTTAAAAACAAACATTTACTTTTTCATCCTTTATGAGGTATGATATTAGAGGATAGGAATAAAAATGGGTCTGAGGTGTAGTCCCTGCCTTGACAATGACTTCCAGGTCACTCCCAATATCAGTACTGAAATTTTATAGTTACTGGTTTCTTCTGCTCCAGTAACTGAACTGACATCCAACTATGAATCACAAATCTGATGGGAGCATCAGAGGCCAAGCTGTGCAAGTAAAGCCAGTACATTTGTGAAAAAGACAAATTCATCCCATTCACCAAAGTCACTACCACCATATAATTTACCCTTACTTCAGCTACGTGGCAACAAAGCAGAATGCTAAAAGCAAAAGAAGAAGAAGAAGAAAGAAAAAAACCCACTTTTTTTTTCATGCATCCAAACCTTTTAAATCCAGTCTAGATGAAAGTGGAAACAAAAGCTTTTTTGGAGAAGTCTGAAATCTTTGTCTAACCTCAAGGGTTAGGAATGACTCTTTTTGAGACTGCAGTTACAACATAGAAACAGGCTAATAACAAGTATTTGTTTAATGAAAGGATTACAGGAGTAAGAGTTCAAAGTCCTGGCTTTGGGTTCCAGCTCTGCCACTAACAAACTGTGCCATCTTGGTCTAGTCTTTTAGGGTCTCTGAGATTCAGACTTTCTGTTTTCACTGGTAACATGAAGATGATCTCTGAATCTCCTTCAGAGTAAACAGGCCCTGTTTCTGCTATGTGCAAAAAAGCATCCTGCTAAAAAAAGGCATCATGTAAAACGTGATTCCTTCTAGGAACTGAAGGCAGGTAAAGATAAAGATATAATTAGCATAAACACAAAGTAACAAATTATGTATAGAAAAGGAATGGTTGGAATACTTTTGATGACATGATTGCTTCTGGCTGGGGTGATCAGAGAAGCCTTCCAGGAGGAGGTGATATTTCTGCTGCAGCATGCAGGCTGAGTAGTACCTGGCTAGACAGACAGGGGCTCAGAGCAAACCCCCAGGCCAGCAGAACCGCTTAAGAATAGGCAACGATTAAGGAAACACACCTGTTTTCAGAGCTCAGAACACGCCAATATGATTAGAAGAAAGGGGTCTTGAGATCACATCAAGATGGAAATATAAGTAGGTGCCAGCTATAATAAAAAGTAATTTTTGTGTACCACTTGACAGCTGACACAGGCTTTGACAGAACATTATTTTATTTGAATGCCTTAGGAGGGCACCTGCTGTGAGCCCTCTCAAGAGAAGGAAAGACTTTTGATTTCTTTTCTAGTAACTACGGCCAAACAGCCTGATCACTCTTTTTTCTCTGTTACGGAGAGTGGAGAGTTGTGGCCTCAGCTGCGGAGGCCTGGGACCATGATTGGCTAGGGGCCTTTCTGGTCACGCCGAAGCTGTACTCTTGCAGGGCATTGCATGTTTCAGGTCTAGTGCTCAAGCATCACTGGGTTATATTTGACTGCAGACACCATATGTCCAGGGGTTTGTGACAGCCTGCTCCTGTGGTCATTACAACTCCTAATGCAAAGCATAATAAATTTGCAGGCAATTTATTATGTACAAGGCTATGTAATATATTACAGTTTTTAAAAGTATTTGAAATGTGTCTCTGCTTTTAAACTTCTTCCTTGAAGAAAATCCCTCTCCCATAATAATCTGAATGTCTATTTCCTCCTCAAATCCTCAAGCCTAGCCCTTCGCCCTCAGCCAGTGACTTTTGTCTCCTAACTCACAGAGAACAACTTCTTGCCCCTACAAACTAAGTGGCATCTTAATCTTCCCTCCCAGCCCAAGGAAAACTTCATCTGTCCTCCCTATGGGTATTTTATGCTTACGCCATGAATTCCTTGTCTTCCTGTGTCTTGGGGGCTGTTCTGTGAGTCGTCCCCTCCTTTCTCTTCTGATGCTCCCTCTCTCCCGGCCCCTGTTTCTAACACATAAACATCATAGGTGCGTCCTTTTGAAAACAACGTAAACCTCCCTATACCACCAGCTCTTCTCTTAAGAAAAGTTCTCTGAAATCTGCCACCTCCTATTCCTCGCCTCTCATTTACTCCTCAATTTAGTAAAATCTGGCTTCTGCTGCTACGACTTGAAACCACTCACCCTTAGCTCAACATTGAGTTCTAAATTGTTACATCACATATTTCCATCTTAGGTTTAATCGACTTACCTTGCATTGGACTTTGTTGGCCACTGATCCCTTCTTGAAACTCTCCCCCACCCCCAACCTTTTTTCTCTGGCCACGGCTCCCTCTGTTCCTGCACTGGACCCTCTTCCTACTTAGATGTTGACATTCCCAACGTATTCCCTTGCTCATAATTTTTCAAATAGCTTTATTGAGATATAATTCACATACTAAACAGTTCACCCATTAAAAATGTACCATTCAATGATTTTTAGTGTGTTTACAACGTTGTGCAGCCATCACACAATTTAAGGAGATGATGCAACAATGCAGTCATGCATTGTTGGTCAGCTTCTGGCTGACTCACAGTCTGCCTCTACATGATCTGTCCTCTTCCATCAAGCCAACCCAGGTTGGTTCACATGCAGTTAGATTCAGGTTCCAATAGCAGCAAGACTGGAAGTGCACTAGGCCTCCTGAGGTCTAGGCTCTCAGCTCATAGACGGCCTCTGCTCACACATTGTTTTTGGGAGTGGGGGAAATAGAGGGCTGATGGGAGAAGTTAAATAGTGTTGTAGCCACGTTTGCAATTTTGTAGCTAATCTTTTGATTTATGTCTAGTTTGCTGCTGTCTACTATCTCTAAAACACTCATTTTAAGCTTTTTCTGTCATTTTCCCTGGGCAGTCTTTTCTAATACCTTCGCTTACATCTGTATAAAAATTACTTCCACCTGAAATTTTTAAGCCTAACCATTTCAACAATTTTGGGGGCTATACTTTCCAGTTTTAGAATATTTTCCATCACCCCAGAAAGATTTCTCATGCCTGTTTTCCACTGATCCCTGTTCCTACCCCTAACCTGCAAAACCATGAATCTGCTTTTGGTATCTGTGGATTTGCCTTTTCTGGACATTGTATGTAAGTGGAATCATATAATAGGTAGTCTTTTGCATCTCTGGCTTCTTTCACGCATGTTAATGTTTTCTAGGTTCAGCCATGTTGTAGCATGTATCAATAGTTAGTTCATTTTTATTGCTAAATAGTACTTTATTCTATGACTATACCACACTTCATTTATCCATTCACCAGTTGATGGACATTGGATTTCCCCCCAATTTTTAGCTATTATAAATAATGCTGCTGTGAATATTTGCTTGAAATCTTTGTGTGGACGTATGTTTCTATTTATTTTGGGCAGATACCTAGGAGTAGAATTCCTAGCTTGTATGGTAAGTATGTGTTTACTTTTTAGAGGAAATTGTCAAACTGTTTTCCAAAGTGGCTGTTCAGTATAACATTCTCAACAGCAGGGTATGAGGGTTCCAGTTTCTCCACATCCTTGACAATACTTGTTATTGTCTTTTTGATCATAGCTCTTCTAGTGGGTCTGAAGTAGTATTGCTTTAGTTTTCATTTGCATTTCCCTAATGACTAATGATTTTGAGCATTTTTTTCGTGTGCTTGTTAGCAGTTCAGAGATCTTCCTTAGTGAAATGTTCAAATCTTTGCCCATTTTTATTTTATTTTATTTTTTACTTTATTGAAATACTGAGTTTCGAGTTCCATCTTTAAAAACGAAATGGGCATTTTGGACAATACATTCGTTACAGAAACGAAATAAAATGGAAAGTTCTAGCAAACTAAATCATCTTCTTAAAGAAATTTCCTCCACTGCAGGAAATCTTGAATAGTCTCCTGGCCAGTCATCTGGAGCAATTCTTCACAAAATTGATGATTTTAATTTAAAATTTAAGTATTCAAATTCTTTATATATACCTCTTTAAGATTTTCTATTTTTTCTTGAGTCAGTCTGATAATTTGTGTCTTTCTAGAAATTTGTTCATTTTATCTAAATTGTCTAATTTGTTGGCCTAATAGTGTTCTCTTTTGCTCCTTTTAATTTCTGTAGGGTTGGTATTACTTTTGTTGGTTCCTTTTGTGTTCATCCAGCCAGAAAGTTGGGGTTTGCTCTCCTGTTCGTTGCACACTTCTGTGACTATGCTTGTGTCCAGGGCCAGGTGGCAGGAAGAGAGGGAAAGAATACAATGGGAGTTTGTCCTAGTTTCTTGGGATCAGAAAGGAAGGTTTCCTTCCTAAGAGTTTTATTTTCTCCTCCTTTGGGATTTCTAATGTCACTGCTCGTGGGATTGCTTGAAAGCTGAGGCTTAAGAGAACTCAGAGAAGAAAAAGATGGGGGATTTCTGCACTTTGAGTCTTAAGAATTCTCTTCTTCACTCCTCAAGCCAGAATGAGGGGACTTTTCCTGGAGCTGTCTCTGCCTCAGCTCAGTACCCAGCTCTGGGTTTCAGGCTGCGCTGCTTGCTTGCATTCAGTCTGGGGGATACTGGAGAGCAAACATGGCAAACTCATCACTGGTTTGGTGGTACTTCGAATTCTGGCCTTTTTACTTCAAGCCTCTCGCTACTCTTTGCTTTTCAGGATCCTCAGAAGCTACTCAGTGCATTCTGTCCAGGTGTACAGCCATGCTCAGTGGGAGGCATGCGCTTGTTCTAATTTATTGTAACCAGAACCAGTCTGTTTAAAAAATATTTATTTATTTATTTATTTATTGTTGGCTGCACTGGGTGTTATGGCACATGGGATCTTTGTTGAGGCATGTGGGATCTTTTTTAATTGTGGCATGTGGGCTCATAGTTGCGGCATGCCGGCTCATAGTTGCGGCATGTGGGATGTAGTTCCCCGACCAGGGATCGAACCTGGGCCCCCTGCATTGGGAGTGTGGAGTCTTACCCACTGGACCACCAGGGAAGTCCCAGAACCAGTCCGTTTTTAATTAGTCTATCCACCCTCCACCCTAAGCCCATTGCTTTCCTTCTTTTATTATTTAGTTTTTGGAAAATCTCATAGCATTTTGCCATCTAGTTAAGATGAGGTTGGCAGAAATGTGTATTGCTACATATAACTCTTGCAGTACTGAAGAGTCCCCCTATTTCATTATTATGCAGAAGTTTTAGGAATCTAACTTCAATACATTGTCATTTGAAAAATATTTCTTTTCTTTTTGTTCAGTCTTGTCATTCTCCAGATTTTCTGGATTTTCCACTAATTCTTGAAAACCAAATAGATTGCAATACCTGCAGATTTTATTTACAAAGAGAATAGAACTCTCACATTAAGCAGTAATTTATCAGGGGCTTCCCTGGTGGCGCAGTGGTTAAGAATCCACCTGCCAATGCAGGGGACACGGGTTCAAGCCCTGGTCCGGGAAGATCCCACATGCCACGGAGCAACTAAGTCCATGCACCGTGACTACTGAGCCTGTGCTCTTGAGCCTACGTGCCACAACTACTGAAGCCTGTGTGCCTGGTGCCTGTGCTCTGCAACAAGAGAAACCACTGCAATGAGAAGCCCATGCACGGCAACGAAGAGCAACCCTCACTCGCCGCAACTAGAGAAAGCCCACGTGCAGCGAGGAAGACCCAATGCAGCCAAAAATAAATAAATAAATTTATATATTAAAAAAGGAAGTAATTTAGCAATAGACTGTTAGGTTTCAATAACTAACTGACCAGCTCTGGAGAATCAAATCCCTGACCTGACCCAGCCTGTAGTGGCTGCAGCGAGGAGGCAGCAGGCCTCTGCGAGCATTTCCAGCAGATCTAGATTGTAACTCTCTTGTTTTGAAAGCTGCTGTAGGGCGTCCCGAAGGAATTACAGATATATTTGGGAAGATTTGGTGAGATGGTCCAACTTTTTTTTTTTAAGTGAGTAGTCACAAATAGAAACTTAAAATTTTTAAAAATAAAATAATAATAATGAGGTCTAATTAATTTCTGTTGTTCTGAAGTCCTTCTACAGGATCTTAACTCTTGGTGAGCATTCTGAGAATCTCGTGAAAGCTCTGGTCCACATCTCCAGAAAAATTAGAGCGACATAGACGTATACTTTCTCACATACTTTCAGGTGCCTTCAGGGGCCCTCTTCATGCTCATCTGTGGATCCTGGGGCAGAGGCAGACCCCAGTTAAGAACTCCTGCAGTGAACTGACCAGATATCCTGCCTAGTTAGGGTCGCCCTGGGCAGTGCCTTGGCAGGGCGGATTGAGCTCAGGTGTGAGATGTGGTAGAAAACCTCCTGTAAGTTACCCGTGATACTTGGAGAAATAGTAATTCACAAAGTTGTCCCCAGTCTACAACTTGAAATGCCAGCTCAGATCTTTTTCCTGCAGCCAGGAGGTAGGAGGTACCCTTCAGGCTGATGCGATTGCTCCAAGTTTGTTTGTTTGTTTGAACTGAAGAAGTGTGTGTTCAGGAATATATGGGGCTACAGAAGCTCCCTGGGGAGATGTTTCTCAGCCCCCCTTCATCATGCTGCAGTGATAGGGCCGCGTGAGAGGTGTAGTGGGGAGGGTCCTGACCACACAGAGAGGTGGTAGGGAGGGTCCTGACTTAGGCATTGAAGACCTGCGGTCAAGCCTGTTCCTTAGCTCACCTTAAGGGTAAGTCACTTATTATTGCTGAGATTCCCTTTCTCTTTGGGTAAACTAGAAATAGCAATGGCTGTTCTTTTTTTTTTTACAATTTTATTTGTTTATTTATTTCGGGCCACGCCTTGTAGCATGTGGGATCTTAGTTCCCCAACCAGGGATCAAATCCGTACCCCCTGCATTGGAAGCGTGGAGTCTTAACCACTGGACCACCAGGGAAGTCCCTCTGTCTTTTATCAGGACCTGTGAGAATCAGTGACAGTAATATATGTGATTTTTAAAATACCTAAGCCACTCAAATGGAAAGATAAAGGGATGCATAGCATAATAGCTATGACAGAATGGCACCTTCATTCACCACGCATTTATTCACCACATTAGATGATGGTAAATACCTGTCATCTAATACCACAGGACATATTTAATTTCCCTGTGCTCCGGTTGGGAAAATGGCCCTTCTATCTCTCAAATACTTTTTAGAATCTTTTCATTGTATATAGAAGAGAGAATAAAAGGAAGTTTGGTGATACAGAATGAGAAAGTCAAATGATTTGTATGACATTTAGGTTGGAAAGATCAGTAATTGAGTAGTTTATATTAGTTTTTTTTAACATCTTTATTGGAGTATAATTGCTCTACAATGGTGTGTTAGTTTCCACTTTATAACAAAGTGAATCAGTTATACATATACATATGTTCCCATATCTCTTCCCTCTTGCATCTCCCTCCCTCCCACCCTCCCTATCCCACTCCTATATTAGTTTGTAAAATGATAGTCAAGGGGAGCAGGATGCTTTTAGGCTCTTCTGAAAATAGTGAGATCTTACCCTGCTCTACATCCTGTGCTGGAGATGACCTACTTATGGGGAATGATAATAGCTGCCATTTTCTGAGAGTGTGCCTGTCTTTATAGATGTTCTATCTCATTTAATCAGCCCTTGCCCAGTGACTCCCAAAGCTGAAATCCCAGCCCTGGCTCTTTTACCTGCAGAGCCCATGCTCATAGCTACCGAGAAACAGGAAAGTGGGGCTGAATTACAATGAGCTGAACTGGCATTTGCCCTTCCTAAGGTTCATAGGGATCAGTGTTAATTCACAGCCTTTAACCTTGAAAACTGAGAATAACCTTTGAGCTTGCTCTTCAGGACTTAGAGATAGTGGTAATTGCCATCTGAAAGCAGGGTGGGGACCCAGAAGCAAGTTTTCTTTTTTTATTAAAATTAATTAATTAAATTTTGGCTGCATTGGGTCTTCATTGCTGCGTGTGGGCTTCTCATTGCGGTGGCTTCTCTTGTTGTGGAGCACGGGCTGTAGGTGCGCGGGCTTTGGTAGTTGCAGTACACAGGCTCAGTAGTTGCGGCTCTCGGGCTCTAGAGCGCAGGCTCAGTAGTTGTGGCTCATGGGCTTAGTTGCTCTGTGGCATGTGGGATCTTCCTGGACCAGGGCTCGAAAGCGTGTCCCCTGCATTGGAACGTGGATTCTTAACCACTGTGCCACCAGGGAAGTCCCGGAAGCAAGTTTTAACTTAAAGAAGTAAGGTTCTCTGAGCTCCACTTGTTAATTTTTGAAATCCTCAAAGAAATGAATTTCCATTATTTAATCTATTTTCTGAGAGCTTTTTTTCCAACATATTGGAATTTACATTTCTGAGTTATAAGATACAGAGCAATAAGATTATAACAACATGCAAATACAGTGCATTTTCTCCATTATTGTTAGAAAGAAAATGTGCTGGTGTTTCCACAGATGCAGTCTGTGTAGTGTATTTGTTAGGCTGAATTCCCCCTCATTCTGGGTCTGCTGGTTACATTACCGACGTGGCAGAACAGAAGAAAGCAAAGGCTGAATTTTAAGTAACATTCCTAGTTGTTTAGACTCTCTTAAAAATATTCGGAATACCTAGCTACATGTCTGAGTCATCTGCTGTACTGGGTGGGAGGTAAAATTGGGAAATTTTGGCTGGCTACTGCTATGTTACAATTTCTCTAGAAACCTCAAGAAAATAATGGACTCAAGAATGCCTTGAGCTTTTCTCTGAGAAACTATGGCAACGGGCCTTTTAATTAAAGCTGAAGTAGTGTGTGTGGCTTAGGAAAACAGAGAGATGCTGCCAACTGATAGGGAGAGTGTACAAGAATAATCCAGACAACTAAAAAAAAATTCATCTTAAATCTGTTTGGTAATTCTTTGTTCTCTATATTGTTCAAAGAAATGGTAGGAAACTTTTTTTACTGGATATCAGTATTTGACTTTGGAAATGTTATATATATATATATTTAAGAGAATATAGTTTCCTGATCATGTTTTTTAAGATTATTGTTCAAATGAATTTATATTTCCTGAGTACACGTTAACTGACAGATGGAAGGCCAGCCCGGAGGGCAGCCAACCTAGGGTGGTCACAGAATGGATGCTATTTCCATTTTGATAATGGAGGTTGTTTACATGACCCAGTGGAATGCACTGGTGGGTTAAATATCAGCGAATTAGTAAACTGTTCCCCTCTTGAGCTGAACCGTTGACAGCCTACATGCTAGAATTTATAAACTCAGAGCATACCAAACAGTAATTTAAAAAACAGAAACTAAATGGAAAAGCAAGAGTTGCCATTTTTCTCAGATCAAAATCTGTGTTGTGCTAACATGCCCCCCTGCCCCAGTGATGGAAAGATTTTATCACCCTCTTTGCCAGAAAGAATTTGAGTTTATGCCTATTGTTTTGGTGCTTCCACTCACTCTTAAGAATGTACCTGTTTGGAAGATGAATTGTGTAGTCACCTGATAAGGGCAGTAGCTGGAGAGGGGAGGGGCATCTGATGAAATACAATGTCGTGGTGACAAACATAAAGCTGGGGACAGGGAAGGAACCGGCTCTTACAATAGTCTGTTATCTGGTCTCCTTGCCTCTGGTTCCAGTCCGCCTCTTGCTATACTGTTGGCAGAATTAGTTACCTGTAGTCAGATCTGACTTCCCACACTGTCTGCCTGCGAGATTAGTAATTTTTTTGCAGCCTCAGCTCCAACCACCTCCAACAGGTGCATACCCTAAACTCAGACAAGGCTCAGCTGCCTCATGTTCACTGTCCTGTGTTTTCATACTGTTGCCAGTGCTGGAATTCTACTCTTTTTGTGTGTGTGTGTGTGGTAATTCCTACTCCTACTTCAAAAGGAGGATTAAACATTGCCTCTTTCCTCCGTTTATCTCACAATCCTCCTTTAATCCTCCTGAACGTCTCCCTCCAGGACCAGATGAGGACCCCAGGTGTGGGGACTGACACATCTGTCTTCTCAAAGCAGGTACTGTGTACTTTTCATCTTGTTTCTCCATAGCCTTGTGTGGCATTTGGCGTGTGATGGGTCCTTACTCACTGTGTGTTGAATATTTGATGTTCGGTAAATGTTTGATGAAACAATGAATGGGATTAAGTGCGTAAAATAGTTGGAGTCACTAGGGCACATGTGAGAAAACACAAAGTATTTGAAATTTGGTTCTGCTGTTTTCCCTCCTCTTTCTCAGCCTCCTTCTCCTCTGGGTACCACTGCTCTCAGGCTGTTTTTTGGTTTCCCAGAGCACTTTTCTCCACATCTAATAGGCTTGCCCTACCACAAGTGCCCCTGATCTCCTGCAACACCCTTTCCTCCCCAGACTTCTACCGTCAACTCCAGTCAGAATGCCATTTCCGTACTGAAGAATGCAGCTAGACATAATTAGAGGATAATCACGTCAACCTGATTCATTCCACGTTATAAAAGACTGACAGGGAGACCCCAGGAAGTGTCTGAAATTTGGATTTAACAATACACGGGGTTGCTTGTCTGTTCAAATTTCTGACTGAGTATATTACCTTCCCTTTCATGCAGTATATTAATGCCCTCTCTACACAGGTTTTTATGCCAGGATTTTGGATTATGTCACTCAGTCATGACAAAGGAATATTTTGAGAGCTGCCTTGCCTGTGACCCATTTCAGTAAAATTGCTGCCTTTGTTCAGCAGCATTTGTCAATAATTTGAATACTTTTTTGCATCTTTTTTTTTTACATAAATGACTGAACATTGGAAAAATGACTGCTGATGCTGGTGTTGGGATATTAAATCTCATACAGCTGATGCACTTCGGACAGAGATGTACAAAATCATCAGGTGAGGCAAGAGAGTCAATTCTTAGCCTCAAATGTCTGCTCATGGAATTGAAGGCCATCTACAGTCATTTATTACATAGGAAAAAAAAGCCAAAGCAAGGGACCTGTCTGGAATTCTGGAACTCTGTCCTTGAAGGGTGTGTGTAAAAGAGGAGCTATTACTAAGGATTTTTTATCTTATATTTTAGTTTCTGGGCCTCCAACCTAAATATCTCTTGTGTGACTTCCTCACATTTCATTTCTTCTGTGCTTTTACAAACACATTTTGTACAGAGGAGGGGCTGCCTGTAAAAGGTAAGGAAGATGTGCCCGGGTTTCCTTTAAGCTGCCCCCTCTTGGATGTTATTTACTCTTGGTTTAAACCCTTCTAACAGCTGGAATCTCGCCAATACCTTTGCTACAACTAATTTAGTAGATCCCAAGATCAGGGCCCTGTAAGCCAGGCTGTGGCATATGCCCTGGGTTGGGTACTGGCACCCACAAGAGGAGGCCAGAGGCTCTGCAAACCGTCACCACTTTCCTTACCTGTTTTCCTTATCCATCTGGGAACCACCAGAGCCTAGAGGACAGCTTACTCTGGACCATTGGCTCTGAAGGGCTCAGTCTAACCAGAAGAGTGAACCCAGCTGACTGAGAGAGGCCTTCCATCAGAAACCTTGGAATAAAATCAAGTTGAATAAGACCTGCCCCTACCTTTGAAGAGCTCTCTTTTTCTTCTTCTTCTTTTTTTTAATCTCACAGTGATGTGTAAGCCGATGAGAAATTTGTCATTCATTGAAGTTAGTGTGAATGCTTCCTTTCTTCTCTTCTTTGGCTGCACCTGTATTTCCCCAAGTTTCTGTGTCTTGGGTGCAGAGTCAGGGTGTAAACTGGGATTATTGTGTGTGTGTTTTTTCTGACTCTACATGTAAGATTTTCATAATGGGATTGGGGGAGTGGAGAAAGGTAACAGGAAAAACTTTTTGTGTGCTGGTGTCTCTTCCCTGTGGGATTAAAGATTTAGTTTGGTAGCATTTGCGGTTACTGTTTATTTTAATTTTTGCATAGGTATTCAAATATTCAATAGTCAAAAATTAGAACATATAAAAATATATCAGTGAGAATTCTTTATCCCATTCTTGTTCCTCACTTTTTAGGAAATTTAGATAACCACTCTTCTTAGTTTCTTGTGAATCTTCTCATTATTTATTTTTCTATATATGAGGAAGTAGAAATTCATTTTATTTTTCTCTTATATGAGTAGTAACTGTGTATGCTATTTGCATCTTGTTTTACTCAATGCACCTAGCTGAACTTGCCATTAGGAGTATTCTATTTCTTTTTATGGCAACATAGTATTCCATTAGATGCAAGCATATAAGGCAATTAACCATCCTCCTGTTACTGACACTTGGGAATTTTCTAATCTTTCGTTGTTATAAACAATGCTTAAATGTAAAACCTTAGTCATTTCACATGTGTGCAAATATTATCTGTAGGATGAACTCTCAGAAGGAGAATTATGGGGTCAAAAGTTAATATATTTCCCTTTTGATAAATGTTACCATATGGCCCTCCATAATGGTCTGTTTTAATTATTGAGGCTTCATAACACATTGTAGTCCTCTCTTATTAAAATACACTTTTGCTTTGCTATTCTTTTGAATGATTTCTTTCTTGCAGGTTTTCTAATTCTAAGGAAAAATACAGTATTTTTATTTGAGACCACATTAAATGGGAATTTTGCTAAAGGAGAATGGAATCTTTATCATTTTGAGTTTTCCTATCTAAAAACTGGTATCCTTTTCTATTCAATTCTTCTTTTGTGGAGGAGTGTTTTTCATGTAGTTCTTTCACGTTTTTGGTTAAGAGTATTTCTAGTATTTTATCTTTTTGGTTGTGGTTAAAAGTGAGTCTTTCTTTTCCATTATATCTTCTATTTGTAGTTCTGTACAAACTGTTGGTTTCATTATCTTAATCTTGTAATCTTCTAACGTACTTCATTATTTCATGGTTTGTAGTACTTCTCCGTGGAGTCCCTTTGGGTTTTCCAGGTATAAAACACATCATCTGAGACTAGAGATTATTGTACATCCTCCTTTCCAACTTTCACATTTCTTATTCATTTCACTTGTATGTTTGCATTGGCTAGGACATCCCACAAAATGTTAAGTAATAGTAATAAGAGTAGGTATCCTTTTCCTGTTCCTGACTTTATAAGAATGTTCCTGGGGTTTCCCTGTGAAGCTTTTGGGTTGAGATAAATACATTTTATCATGCTTCAGAAGTATCCCTCTGTGCTGGTTTACCCTTGGCCTCCTGGCTTCACCTCGCCCTTGTATACTGTACTCCGGTGTGGAGCTGGGGCTCTGTAGACCACATTTTCCAGATGCCTGTGATAGCTGCTTCCTGATGGGATCTGTCATTAGGAGGGAGGAACACTTCCTGTCTCCTCTGCTCCTAGCAGAGGTGCCCAGTAGAGGCTCTCAGCACAGCCTCCAGCTTTTTCTCTAGATTTTGAGAACCAGGCTCACCTCTGCTCATAGGTACAGCAGCCAGGCTGTGTCCCTCCCTGGAGGTGTGAGCCCTCCTCTGAGCCCCTGAGGGGCTGACGGCACCTGAGCAGTGGGCTCTTCTCACAGGTCCGAGCTCCAGCTTTGTGGGGCCTCTCCTCTGAGCCCCGACATTCTTGTAACCTGATTGCTTCCCCTCCCTCCAGCTCAATGGGTGTTAGCGGCTTCCTGCATTTGTTATTGCTAGGTTAACATTCTACCGTTCCAGTCCTCTAGCACCTGTTTCACCAATTCCCTTTATTTAATCCCCTCTTTTGAAATACTTTCTGCTTTCCTGAAAGCACCCAATCTGATGACTCATCTGTTCCTGTTTTATTGAATGTTTTTATCAAGATTGTTTCCTGAAATTTTTTCCCCAATGCTTTTTCTGTGCCAATGGAGGTGATTGTGTGTGTGTGGTTTTTTCTTTAGACCCGTGAAATATAATAATGGATTTTCTAATGCTGGACTTTTCTTGAATTACTGTAATAAATCTCCCTTCGTCATGTTGTATTTGTCTCATGGGCTGCTGATTCTACTAGCTGATATTTTCATTAATATTTTTGCATTAATATTTGCATATGAGACTGGTCTGAAGTTTTCTCTTTTTGGGTGATCTGTGTCAGGTTTTCATTTCAATGCTGTTAGTTGCTTTGTAAACATTTGGGGTTTCCCATGTTTTTTCTAAGCTCTGGAACCATTCAAATAACATTTAACATTAACCATTCCTGGTTTCTGTTACTGTATCTCGTTTTATTTCTTAAAGTTTGATGGCATTCCTTTATGAGATTCTCTGGGATTGGTGCTTGTTTGTTATCATATAATGGGAGATCTATGATGTCTGATGCTGCATTAGCTGAGCTAGTTGAGAAAAGGTTTTGTGGGTGCCAGAGCTGGTCCAAACCAAGCTGTGAAACCCGTAGTGTGTCTTTGGTGCCCTTTTAATCCCATTATCATTGTACTCATGTCTCTAAGTAATTCTCCCTCTTACCTGCTCCTCTTTTCTGTCCTATTCTGATGCCAGTCCCTGCTGAGGTTTCCTGCTACTAACTGGTACAGTTTTGGGGATATGACCCAAATGCTTACATTTTTTTAATTTTTAAATTTATTTTATTGAAGTATAGTTGATTTGCAATGTGTTAGTTTGTGGTGTAGAGCAAAGTGACTCATATATATATATATATATATATATATATTTTTTATATATATTCTTTTTCATTATGGTTTATCACAGGATATTGAATATAGTTCCCTGTGCTATACAGTAGGACCTTGTTGTTTATCCATTCTGTATATAATAGTTTGCATCTGCTAATCCCAAACTCCCAGTACTTCCCTCCCTGCCACCCCACCCTTGGCAACCACAAATCTGTTCTCTATGTCTGTGAGTCTGTTTCTGTTTTGTAGGTAAGTTCATTTGTGTCATATTTTAGATTCCACATATAAGTGATATCATGTGGTATTTGTCTTTCTCTTTCTGACTTCACTTAGTATGATAATCTCTAAGGCCATCCAGATTGCTGTAAATGGCATTATTTCATTATATGCCCAGGAGTGGGATTTCTGGATCATATGGTAGCTCTATATTTAGTTTTTAAAACTGTACTGTTCTCCATAGTGGCTGCACCAATTTACATTCCCACCAGCAGTGTAGGAGGGATCCCTTTTCTCCACACCCTCTCCAGCATTTATTATTTGTAGACTTTAAAAAAAAATTATTATTTATTTTCTTTATTCTTTTTGGCTGCGTCGGGTCTTAGTTGCAGCACATGGGATCTTTTTTGAGGCATGTGGGATCTTCCGTGTGACGCTCGGGCTTCTCTCTAATTGTAGCCCTCAGGCTTCTCTCTAGTTGTGGCGTGTGGGTTTTCTTTCTCTGGTTGTGGCTTGTGGGCTCCAGGGCGCATGGTCTCTGTAGCTGTGGCTCACGGGCTCCAGAGCGTGTGGGCTCTGTAGTTATGGTGTGTAGGCCCCAGAGCGTGTGGGCTCTGTAGTTTGCGGCACGCGGGCTCTCTCATTGAGACTCACGAGCTCAATAGTTGTGGCACGCGGGCTTAGTTGTCCCACAGCATGTGGGATCTTAGTTCCCAAGCACGCATCGAACCTGCGTCCCCTGCGTTGGAAGGCAGATTCATTACCACTGGACCACCAGGGAAGTCCTTATTTGTAGACTTTGTGATGATGGCCATTCTGACTGGTGTGAGGTGTATACCTCGTTGTAGTTTTGATTTGCATTTCTCTAGTGATTAGCGATGTTGAGCATCTTTTCATGTGCCTGCTGGCCATCTGTATGTCTTCTTTGGAGAAATGTCTATTTAGATCTTCTGCTCAGTTTTTGATTGGGCCGTTTGTCTTTTTGTTATTGAGTTGTATAAGCTTTTTGTGTATTTTGGAAATAAAGTCCTTGTTGGTTGAGAAATGCTTGCATTTTAATAGCAGAATCATGAATATGGTCATGACAGATTCTTGGGTCCTAGTACTTCATTTTCTGTGTCCCCTCTGTCTTCTCTTTTAGGTTCTCCAAAAGTCTGAGGTAAGGCATAAGTGTACCAGGTTGGGGAGAGTGCATCTTCCCATGGACTCAGTTAATAAGCTTTCCACTCAGGAACGTTAGCCTTCTTTAAAAAACCCATCAGGGTCACCACGTAGCTACCTTGGAGTAAGTAAAGGAAAAGATGGAAAATAACACCTTGTCAAGTTTCTGATCTCAACTCTAGCCTCCTATCTCATCAATTATTTTCACCCTTTCTCTGGCCAGCAGGCCTTTCCTTGCCCTTGACTCATTTTTGAAGCTGTGACCCTGGCTTCTCACCCAGTCCTTCCCTCCTCCATGAACTGACCATCTCCTCAATTGCTGTGCAGTGTCTCCTGAGCACGCTTCGTGTTACCTTCATTGCATCCCTTGCTTTACGTCTCCATTCCCCTCTGGACTGGCCACTCCTGAGCTGCGTTCTGTGTCTCTTTACTTTTGTTTCCAGGGCTTACAGTGCTGCACATAGGAGGCCTCAAATATCTTAGTTGAATTATTGAATAAATGAAACCCAAGTAAATGTGGACACAAAGAAAGATGGATAGCAAATGGATAAATGGACCCTGAAGGGGCTTCAATACCATGTGCCAGAAACTAAAAGGATTGTTAAAAATAGTTCACTTGCAACTGTATGAAAGCAAACATGGTGTTTTCATTCAGAGGGAATTTAATTCATATTTGATGTGTTTACATTGCAGATGCTTTCCTGGCAATACACGTTTTAAATCTGCTTACTCAGAAGATGTACATCAGAATAAGTCAGAAAGACAGTTTTCAAAATCTAAAAGCCTCCGGCGGCTTTATAATAATTCACCTTTTGTACCAGGAAATTTGTGTTTTTCCTTCCTGCTTCAGGAAATGATGATAGGAGAGGTAAGGGACACAAAGGGAGTAATATGGGGGCTAAGTATAGATCTTTGGGGAGATGGGCTGACCTGAGAGTGGAGGATTAAATTGAGGGGTTTGCGGGAAATCAAAGCTCTTTCCATGATGCTTCCACCTGCAAAGTGTAAATATAAATAGAACATGGGATTAGGTTTTGCTTGAATGTGTTCCCATCTTGAGCTGCTGCAAAAATTTTATCTTATTTTATTTTTTATAAATTTATTTATTTATTTTTGGCTGTGCTGGGTCTTTGTTGCTGCGCGCAGGCCTTCTCTAGTTGCAGCGAGCAAGGGCTATTCTTCCTTGCGGTGCGCGGGCTTCTCATTGCGGTGGCTTCTCGTTGCGGAACATGGGCTCTAGGTGCGCGGGCTTCAGTAGTTGTGGCTCACGGGCTCTAGAGCGCAGGCTCGTTAGCTGTGGCGCACGGGCTTAGTTGTTCCGTGGCATGTGGGATCTTCCTGGACCAGGGCTCGAACCCGTGTCCCCTGAATTGGTAGGGAGATTCTTAACCACTGCACCACCAGGGAAGTTCTGGAAAATTTTTAATTGGCAAGTGCTGTTTGGATAACAAAGGGAGGAATTTCAAATTCCTTGGACCCACTTTAGCCACAGAAATTATTCCAGACCATCAGAACACTGTTATCCTTATCTTACGGCTCCACTAATGCTACCTGCCCAGAGTACATCCCAGTGTATTCGTGTGTTCTTTATTCTTACTCTCTAGGTAGATATTTTACTTGCCAGTTTTTCTTATCGACGTACTAAATTATGTTTAGTCATGCTGAATCGTGTAGGGACAGTTTTGGAAGAGATTTGCACCTGTGTCTATGCTTATTATTGAATTGCATAAGTGGTCAAAATTAATCTTTATAAAGAGTTTAGCATCACTCCAAAATGAAGGAAAATTATTCGATGGTGACAGTATGAATTTGCTGATTTTATAACTTGGCTTCACAGGTGTTTTTCTTTTTCACTTTATCCACTGTGATAGAAGAAGGTTAATTCTTTTAAAATATTTTATTTATTTATTTATTTTTGGTTGCATCAGGTCTTTTCGTTGCACAGGATATTCGTTGAAGCATGTGGGATTTTTCGTTGCAGTGTGCAGGCTTCTCTCTAGTTGTGGCCTGCGGGTTTTCTCTTCTCTAGTGGTGCTTGGGCTCCAGGGCATGTGGGCTCTGTAGTTGTGGCGCGCAGGTTCCTGAGAGTTTGGGCTCTGTAGTTTGCTGCACGCAGGCTCTCTGGTTGAGGTGCGTGAGCTCAGTAGTTGTGGCACGCGGGCTTAGTTGCCCCGTGGTATGTGAGATCTTAGTTCCCTGACCAGGGATTGAACCCTCGTCCCCTGCATTAGAAGGCAGATTCTTTACCACTGGACCACCTGGGAAGTCCCAAAGAAGGTTAATTCTTACCTGTAAATCAATATGAGTGCTTCATTCTACCCACCAGAGCTTGTTTCTGTCTTCTCTTGGTGGGGGATGAGGGCTGTGGGTGCAGGATGGAGCCTGTAGGGTGTTGATCTTGTGGTTTCTTCAGACAAAGTGTCCTCCCCTCGTCCCCAGGGAGACGCTTCTCCTCTCCAAGGGCACACAATGTGGCCACCCCTGCTGCCTCCTGTTCTTGAAATCCATGCACACTGGATCCCAGTAAGATCCAATAAGGCTTTAGCTGAATGCTCCAAAACGCGGGGGGTGGGAGGAGAGAGGGTCAAGGCTCTGTCAAGGGCCAGCCCAGGCCTTGCTGCCCAGACCTTTGGATCTCTTTTACCCTTTAACTCTCGTTGCTTTTTGGTCTCTCTACATCCTAAGCACAGGTGTTTTCTCTTCTTGTCTTTGTCCTAGACTTTGTATCCCCCCTCCCGCCCTCACCCCTAGCATCAGGCATCCTGTGAAGGTCGGTGCTTTCTCCTTTTCTCATTCTCTGAGAAGGGCAGGGTGAGCTCTGGCTCACGACTGCTGGCTTTGACAGTCTCTGCAGGGTCTAGATGAGAAAGTCACACTCTTCCTGCTTAATGCTGCTTTGACTGTATATTTTTGTGACCAGTTGGCCTCACATTACTATGCTAAGAAAGCTTTTTAAATTAGCCAACCATAAGGGTACCCAAATGAATTATCCTTAATCCCTATAAAAAAAAGTACATACAAATACAGTGTCAACCAATTCAATCAAAGTTTGGCATGAGGGGGAATGTTGTGGTCCCCCTTCTCCTTCCTCATAAGATTAAGGGAATAATTTTTTTTAAAGCAAGCATTTGAATTTTGGGTTTTTCTTTAAACGCAAATGGCCACATATAGAACTCGGTAACCCTCACAGTGCCCACAGAAGTGTGATGCTCACTGTTCTGTCAGAGGTGTTCTAACCATACAGGTGAGAGAATCAGCCCATTCCCATCGTGTAAGAGCAGAGCCTCTCATTTTAGCCTCCCTTGATTTAATTTTTTTTTTTTACTGCAATGAGAAGTTATTTAGGAACATTTTAGGGCACAGAAGACACGGTGAAGTGAGAGACCGTTTCTCTACTGTGGAGGTAGCCCATACTTTTGATGATTACATTAAAATAAGTGAGATACGTGTTCAAAAACAAGAAAAGATCACTTTTCTAGTTTGGACATTTTCAGTGATAAAAAAAAAGTCTGGCTTTCTAGATATGTTTATTGCCTTTGTCACATTTCCTTTGTTTTTTTTCTTAACATCTTTATTGTGGTATAATTGCTTTACAATGGTGTGTTAGTTTCTGCTTTATAACAAAGTGAATCAGTTATACATATACATATGTTCCCATATCTCTTCCCTCTTGTGTCTCCCTCCCTCCCACCCTCCCTATCCTACCCCTCCAGGCGGTCACAAAGCAGTGAGCTGATCTCCCTGTGCTATGCGGCTGCTTCCCACTAGCTATCTACCTTACGTTTGGTAGTGTATATATGTCTATGCCTCTCTCTCGCTTTGTCACAGCTCACCCTTCCCCCTCCCCATATCTTCAAGCCCGTTCTCTAGTAGGTCTGTGTCTTTATTCCTGTCTTACCCCTAGGTTCTTCATGACATTTTTTTCCCTTAAATTCCATATATATGTGTTAGCATATGGTATTTGTCCTCCACCAAAAAGAATATTAGTAGAAACCTAAGATGACCAAAGCTGAGAAGAAACAATATAAATTGTGTCAGCAAGACACTGTCCTCTCAGATCTTCTTGTTTAAGCATATTAAGAATGCTCTCAGGTCGTCCTTGAACACAGGAAAACCGGAACTCTTTGTGTGTGTGTGTGTGTATATATAAATATATATCCGTATCAGTATAAAAAAAGTTAGAATTAGTCTCCATCCAGTGGTGGTCTGGAGCCGGCTTCTATCAGAAAGGGAGCCACTTGTATGCATCTCTTTTCCATTGTGTGTTCAACGTTCAGAGCCATCATGGCCGCGATGGGAATATTTACACCATGGAAACTGGCAAACACTCCATCATAGCCTCCCCCCCCACCCCCGCAACCAGTGAGCCCGTTTACCAGCAGCCACTGTCTCCATCTAATCTAGGGAAAAAATCAGATATTCCCAAATAAGCACCTGCTAGTTACAAGATTGGTTATTGGAAAACAGAACTGTAACAATAAGCCAGTTAATATTTCAGTGAAATGCTTATTGAATTTTGTATATTTATTTTTATCCCTTTATCTTACGCAACTCAATGATTTCTGATTTTTTAATTGATTGCTTAGATTTTTCTGCTACTCAGACACATTCGTAAATGATAACTTTGACTTTTTTCTTTTTTTAACTAATGCTCACACTACTTATTTTTTCTGTCTTATTTCATTAGCTATTGTCTCCTAAAATTTTTAAAATAATTGTGATAGTGAGTACCCTTGGCTTGGGTTTACTTTAAGGTAATGCCTTTACTATTTCACATTTATCATAATGTTTGCTGTTGATTCCTGATAGGTAATCCTTTTAAAATTTAGGAAGTTTCCTTCTATTTCCATTTCACTCAGTTTTTCATCAACAGTTGCTCTTGAATTTATTTGCAATTTTGGTGTGCCTATTGAATCATTATTTTTTCTATAACTTATAACTGTAATAAATTATGATGATGGGTTCCCTTTTGTTGAATCAGCCTTTAATCATTGGAATAAACTATTTCATCTTGGAATGTTATTGTTTTCACTCACTGCTTTAGTTTTGGTAAGATTTCATTCAGGATCTTTCTATTTAGCTCCCTGTGTTAGATTGGTGTAGTTGTTTCTTTTCTTGAATTTATCAAGTTTTGTTTTTACTGTGTTAGCATCTTGAAATTAAGAAAACATTTCATATTTTTCTATTCCTTGGAGTAATTTGAATGATAAAGTAATTATCTGTTTTAAGGTTAGATAGAACTTGAAGGTGCCCCTTTTAGCATAAAGTATATGAGAGTGTGAACTGAGTCAGTGCTGTTGGGATGTGTTTCCTGCCTCTGTAAGTTGACAGTCATTCTCCCGTTCTCCTCAGATTCTGTGGAATAAATAATGTTTTGTAGCCATTCTTCTCTCTGTGGTTCATCAAGCTATTGGTTAGTCCTTCCATCAGGGATATCCATCAGGTTGCAGTTAGTTTCACATCTCTGTTCTCTGTTTCTTAAGTTGTTTCTTTCAAGGTGTCTTGAGTCTTTGTGACACTTCTACTTTGTTATTCAATGTATCCTATTTTGTTTATCTTGGCACACAGGTCTAGAATTTTCACTGGCACACTTCTTGGTCAGTAATTGTGGGTCAAAACTTTTAGCCAGAACACAAAATAAAGACAGACCAGAGTGGGATAACTGTTATATGTTGTAGTAGCATATGCTTAATATGCTACAAAACCCTCTGTGACTGGGAGAGCCTATGGCAAAGTGCACGGGTGCTTATCAGCTTGAAGTGTATGTACTGCCTGGGAGCTACACTGGCATATAGCATACGGGAAACACAGAAATTTTAATTGTTAATGGCAGTAGGAATTTAGAGTATATATATATATATTTTTTAAATATTTATTTTTAATTTATTTATTTTTGGCTGAGTTGCGTCTTTGTTGCTGTGAGGGCTTTCTCTAGTTGTGGCAAGCGGGGGCTACTCTTCGTTGCAGTACATGGGCTTCTCATTGCGGTCGCTTCTCTTGTTGCAGAGCACAGACTCTAGGCATGTGGGCTGCAGTAGTTGTGGCACATGGGCTCAGTAGTTGTGGCTCATGGACTCTAGAGCACAGGCTCAGTAGTTGTGTTGCTCTGCAGCACGTGGGATCTTCCCAGACCAGGGCTGTAACCCACATCCCCTTCATTGGCAGGCGGATTCTTAACCATTGAGCCACCAGGGAAGCCCTAGAGTGTATTTTAAAAGGGATATATATGTATATATATCAGGGGTCCCCAACCCCTGGGCCATGGACTGGTACCAGTCCGGGGCCTGTTAGGAACTGGGCCTCACAGCAGGTGGTGAGCGGTGGGTGAGTGAGCGAAGCTTCATCTGCTGCTCCCCATTGCTCGCATTACCTCCTGAACCATCGCTGCCCTCCCCTGCACCCTGTCCATGGAAAAATTGTCTTCCACGAAACCAGTCCCTGGTGCCAAAATGGTTGGGAACTGCTGATATATATAATCTATTATTTTAATTAATATTATAATTAATATTTCCTTAAATACATACATACTCATAGATTTATATCCATATATATCCCTTTACATAAAGGAAATTATTTTAGAAACAAACTATAGTATAATAATTCAGTGCTCTGTGGGTGGAATTGAATGGGGGCCATGTGAATAAGTCTTTATGCCTAGAACTTTATTTCATGTTATAGTGTCTATCCTTTTTAGTATATTCTATGATTATTGGTCCATTTAGATTTTTCTTCCTCTTTTATATGTTTGTTTTTTTGCAGTATGCGGGCCTCTCACTGTTGTGGCCTCTCCCGTTGCGGAGCACAGGCTCCGGACGCGCAGGCTCAGCGGCCATGGCTCACGGGCCTAGTCGCTCCATAGCACGTGGGATCTTCCCAGACCCGGGCACGAACCCGTGTCCCCTACATCAGCAGGTGGACTCTCAACCACTGCGCCACCAGGGAAGCCCCCTCTTTTATATGTTAAAGATAAATATACAAGATAATGAAGGTGTCCTTTTCTACCAGTAGTCCTCACAAATTTGCCTATATACTCCCCAGTAAGATATAAGTATGTACACTCAATATATATATGTATTCTTTTATAAATTATATACACATACCTCTATGTTAATGTATTATGTATATTATATATTATAACAAACTTCATTTGGAGAAAAATGTAAACACTCTTAATTTAAAAAAAATCTTTGCTTAATACTGTGTAATTCAGCAATTCAAATGTCAGTTATTTTAAGCTCAATTTATTTTAATATTTGGTTTTAGCCATTGTTATAGTTGAAAAAGATAACCGGAAAATAGATTCAAATGGAAAAAGTGCACTGGTAACTGCTCTTACTAAAGATGACATTCATTTTTCAATTTCATTAGCTGATTATGCAAAAGTATTTTAAAATAAAATTTACTAGTAAATTTTCATTTTCCTGATGTCAGTTTGTTTTCTTATAAATGAATCTGATGGAACTGATTTTTGTGTTTTTAACAAATGATGCCAAAACTCACTGAAAATCTTCATTTGGGTGGTTTTAAGCAGATTGAAGAACTCTCTTGAAAAATTAAAAAATCTGTAAAATTAGAGCTTTTCTAGGTAATAAACTTACATTTTTTAGGGGAGCAAAGTCCTGTGTTAGTAGAATTGTGTTCAAATATCTATTTTCAAAACACTCATTCTAGTCTACAAACTTAAAACAGCAGTTAATTTCTCATTTGTTATTCAAACATCACCTTTATTTGTCTGATTTGTTTGGAAATATCTGCTACTCATGGCTTCCTGTCATTACTTAGAGTTAGAAATTTTGGAATTCTTGTCTTTCTATGATATGAAACAGCATAATTTGCTTTTAAATTTGATGACTCTTTTAAGTGCCTTTAAAGATAATCAATGCAGGTCTATGGTACACAATTTTTACACTAAGAACTGTGACTTTTCCTCAAAGTTCATCCTTCCCTTATTTTTGTAATATAAATGCTGCGGTTATAACTGGGCATATGGTGAACTAGCGACAGCCTCCATTTCTCAGCCTCTCCTGCAGTTTTGTTCAGTTGGATGTTAGCAGAAGTGATGCACGCACGTTGCAGGTTGAGTTCTTCAGAGAGAGTTGCTTGTCTCCTGTGGTACCTTCCTTTCCTCTGTTTGGAAAGGAATTGTGGTGGTGGGTGACCAAGTTCAACCATGTGGACAAGGCATGCCTTTGGGGAAGGCACAGCAGCAATGGAGTCGGATCCTGGTCCTTGGCTGATCTCATGGGTTAGAGGCACCTGGCAGCCGCAAGAATTAGCCGCGAGGAAGATGAATTTCTATCTTATTTATATCACCGTAGTTTTGGATTTATTTGTTACAGTAATGGGCTTGTATTTTACTATATTTTTCAGCTCATTATAATGTAGTATAAAGAGTATATTCCTATTGTTTTTACAAAAATTTTTATGTGTTTCTATATTTTTATAAAAATAACCATGTTGATTAAAGCAGAACAGAGCAGATTGTTCAGCTGTATGTCCAAGTATATGTAGAGGTTTAATAAATGATAAAAACGGCATTTTGAATCAAAAGGGATGGATTGATAGTTGCTGAGGCTAGGTGGTGGGTACTTAGAGTTCTTTATACTCTTTTGTTATCAACCTGGGTCGTTGGACCCTTTAATCAATAGAAATTGATAAGAGGCCAGACAAGAAATTCAGGCAAGGCCTTATTGGAGTTCGAGCAGCAGCAGGAGGGAGGGAAAACAAGTAACAGGTGCCCTTGCTCACTCCCTGAGGTGTGGAGCAAGCTGGTCCCTTAAATAAGGTTTGGGTGGGGGCAGTTGGATGGCTGGGGCCAGAGGGTTGGCTTAGGTGGGCTGCCCACCCCCTTGGTGGTACCCCCTCTTGGTGATGCAGGGATCATGTGCAGTACCCTGCTTTTGCTCCCGGCGCTTCAGAAGTTGATTCTTGGCCGCTTTGTTTCTTATTGTTCATAATTTGCCCCAACTGGGCATGGGTGTAGTTATTTTTAGTCCCTTATATAAGTTTCTTTGTATCTGTTGCAGGAGGAGACGTTTGTCCGGGTGCATGTGCAAGTGTTCAGGTAGAGGGCCCCAGGTCCCAGCTTACCTGACTTCTACTTTGTTTTATATATTTTGAAATTTTCTATAATAAAAAATAAACATTTAAAAAATTAAAAATAAAATAAACTCTGGAGAAAGAATAGATAATTCAATGGGTGATATTACCCATTGGAAGTAAAATTAGTCTATACTTCACACTATACTCAAAAATTAATTTCAGATGGATTAAAAATATGCATGTAATTAATTCCAGATGGATTATAAATGTGCACGTAAAGGAGGTAAGGAATCGAAGAAGATATAGGAGAACATTTTGTAATCTTGCAAGCTGGGAGAAACTTCCTAGGAAAAAAACAAAATTTACAAGTCATAAGGGAGGTGGGGGATGGTTAAATTAGGAGTTTGGGATTAAAATATACACACTACTATATATAAAATAGATAACCAACAAGGACCTACTGTTTAGCACAGGGAACTCTTTTCAAGGAACTATACTCAATATCTTGTAATGACCTATAATGGAAGAGAATGTAAAAAAGAATATATATTCATATGTATATGTAAAACTGAATCACTTTGCTGTTAGCTCCTGAAACTAACACAACATTGTAGATCAACTTATTATTTCAATAAAAATTAAAAAAAAAGAAATCATAAAGGAAAAGATGGGCAGGTTTGAGTAAAAGAATTGTAGACTTATGTACTGTAAGATTAAAAGGCAGGTTGTAACCTAGGCAAACATACTTGCTGCATATATAGCAAATAATTGTATTCGTATTATATAAAAAGCTTCTACAAAAAAAAAAAAAAGCGGGCTTCCCTGGTGGCGCTGTGGTTGGGAGTCTGCCTGCCGATGCAGGGGACACAGGTTGGTGCCCTGGTCCGGGAAGATCCCACATGCCGCGGAGCGGCTAGGCCCGTGAGCCATGGCCGCTGAGCCTGCGCGTCCGGAGACTGTGCTCTGCAAAGGGAGAGGCCACAACAGTGAGAGGCCCGCGTACGGCAAAAAAAAAAAAAAAAAAAAGCTTCCACAAAAGCAATATGGCACATACATACAATTTGTAGAAAAATGAGTAAAGGATGTGAATGGACAATTCAAAGAAGAAAACAAAAAAAAAGGCCATAAAAATATGAAAAGATTTCCATATTTTTTTACTAATAAAAAATACAAATTAAGACTTGTTTTTTACCCATCAGACTGGCAAGAAATAAAACGATTGATACTCTCCAGTGTTGATGGGGATAGGAGGAAACAGGGCTTTCAGAGCATTGCTAGAAATGTGGTTGGTTCAGCATTTTTAGAGATACATTTGGTGGTGTCTTTACAATGTAATTTTTCTGTGGCCTGGTAATTCCATTTCAAAGTAAAGATTTAGTTAAAGATATATATATATACCTCTTGTTTATTGCACTGTTTATAAAAGAAAAAACCTGAAATATCCCATATTTTAAACAATAGGAGTATAGCTAACTAAAGTATGGCATACCAGTATACTGGAAAATTATTCAGCTGTTAAAAATAATGTAAATCTGAAATGCTATCTCTATCATTGTTAGATAAAAAGAGCAAACTGCAACCCAATATGTATAGCAAGATGTTATTTTTGTGAAAAATTATTGTTTGTCTGTAAATATCTGGGTAAGCATAGGAAAAAAATCAGGATGCTATTTACTAACTTCCCAGGTATTACTCTGGAGAGATGTGTTTCGAGGTACAAAGCAGGGACATCCATTGATTTATATACTTTGAAAAGAGTGTGGTATACTTGTTTGGGAGGGTTTAACTTTCTAATTTGTTCTTGTCTGCAATTTTTAGACAACTAGATCTTTAAAAAAGAAAATCAAACCCCAAACTTAATGAGAATGGACTTTGTGCCATGTACAGGTAGGAACAATGAAGGACAAAGGAAAAAGAAGCCTGTTTCTGGCTTCATATCCACAAATACATTTTAAATGAGTCAAACTGTGGTAAATGCTGGGTTGTTTTTTTTTAAAAAAGCCACATTGAAATAAACACCACTTTAATCAGTCTACTGGGAAAGTCAACAGGATCATATGATCTAGGTTAAAAAGTTCCTAGCTCTTGCCCAAATAACTGCAAGAGCGAGTAACCAAATCTCTTTAAAGCTTTTAGCTACTATTCAATAACATCATCTCAGGAAAAAGTCAGTACAAGGTGACTTCTAATGCAGAGATTTTGCTGATGTCCGTGTGATATAGGTCAAAGACAGAGCAGAAATGCACCGTAAGTGATGCCGCAGCTACCCTCAGACTGGACTAGCTCGCGTTTCTCAGTGTCTGATTAGCTGTTTTTGTTTGGCCCTTGGTCCTTTTAGCTCTCTGCTCCTTCTCTCTCTCTCTTAGTATCAGTTATCAGAAGATATTAGGTTGTGAAAACAATTTTTTTCTTCTTGCTGATGAGTCGGTCTTCAGGGTAAGCAGACTTTGAGAGTAAATGTGCTGCCAGAAAAGCATTAAAGACTTGGAACACAGACCAAGTACACATTCAGTTAGTTTCTTTGGGGGCAAAGGTTCAACCTTCAGTGTGATTGGGAGCGCCCTGCTCATCCCCAGTGGGGACTGGTGATACTTCGGAGACATTTCTGATCGTCGCCTTGTGTGCTGGGAGCTTGTACCCATCGAGTCTCTGGCTTGCTTCCCAGGCATGTGCCTGGGGCTTGGTGCTGAGCTTGGCAAGCATCCATCCCCTACTCCTGGCCCAGGGCTCAGTAAATGCCTCCTCCACTTCCCTGTGCTAGTGCTGTAGCTCACCTTTGGGACTTGAAATCCTGCCCTGAGCAGTGGGCACTGATCAATCAGAACAGGTGCCGACCGAAGGGCTGATGCCTTTTAGTTGCTAGACCCTGGGGGAAGTTTGGGAGCTCAGAGTGGGAAGGAGGTGGGCAACGGAGAGGACACCCAGGGGTCTTGGGGCTTCTACCCCTTAGGGCCACCCAGGCCCCACTCTGCCTGAGCTAATCAGCCGGTGCCCTAATACTCTTGCACACCCGACTGGAGCCTCCCACGGCTGTGCCCACCCATGGGATCTTTGCCTGTATAGACTCGTGACCCTTGGCAGGCCTGGTTGCTACACCATCTGTCTCATGCCTGAGTTGTCCTGTGTCATATCAGCCTCAATTTAGGAATTTCTCACGAAACAATATCATATTGGGATTAAGTTGGACCTTAAGACTGAGCTGTTAATTGAGAATAGCTTGTTGGGGACGCTGTTGATACAACTGTACTTGTAAGGTTAATTTAACCACCGTTCTTTCTTTGTGTAGAGTGTTAGTTATTCAATTTGCATACACATTTAGGTCTTTTCTTTTGTCTTGGTCACACGTAGGCCGCTGCCCTCGCCTGTGTCTTGAGTGGTTTCTGCTGCACTGTCTGATAAATGGACTTTAGTCTCTTAAAGACTCTGATTTTGTAACAGGTATTGAAGATGCTTACGGATGCCCTTGAAAAGACTGAGTGACCACTTGCTAGGACTTTGCTGTGACTTGTTGCAAATGAGCACAAGTTGGATTCTTCCTCCCTTTCCTATTTTCCTTCTTTCCTTTCACATCTTCGTTTCCTCCTGCACACTCAGTGAGCACACGGCGTCACGTCTCCTCTGCCTTTCCTCCCTGTGCCCTTTTGTTGTTCCTTTGGGCTGCCTCTGGGCTGCCTTCTTTCTTAGGACTGATGTTTATGACCTCTGCTTTGTGTGACTGTTCACCACTTTGTCATCTCGCTGTTTGGGTGCTGTTTGGCATCTTAGCAACTGGCGAGTTGTAAACACTCCACAAAACACGCTTCCTGTTTTATATTATCTAGCTTTTTATCTTGAAAAGGACGGTGTTTCTGGCATATTCCTATTTTAAACTGACAATGTAGTAGACACAGTGGCTGGTTACTGTCTGTGAGTGGGTAGCTTAGAAAAGGCTGCCTGCAAGCCGACCCTGCTCATATCTAAAGAATCATCTGTGAGACTCCCTCAGTGTGCAATTACAAAGGCTGGGTTATGATTTGCTGGTTGCTTTGCTATTTATAGAGACTGCTACTGCACATGACTGTCTGCTCCCGGGAGCTCCGGCTGCAGGAGAGCAGATGGCAATGACTCTCCTGTTTTGCCCTCCTTAGCCTTGCTCTAGACCTCCATCTACCCCCCACCTCACTTCCCAGATGCCTGCTCCTTCTCTATCCTGATGCTACCTGTGTTCGATGTACATACTGCCCAGTGTTTTGCTGTTGCTGTCATTTTTGTACTGATGGATTTGCTGTCCCCAGAATCTCTTTACTGTTGATTCTTTGCTGTCATTGGATGTTAAATATGGTGCATCAGTTGTTGATGGCACTGCTTAGGAAATCAGACTTCATGTTTGTTGCAGGTCAGTTTCCCAGGGAAATAGGCTTTGAGATGAAAATTAGGTGCACTTCCGGGGAGGGTGCCCTCAGGAAGAACACTTAAAGGGAACAGGGAAGCAGGATCCGGCAGAGGAGGAAGTTGAATTGTGATGCATATGCACCAGAGGCCTCAGCTGATCCCACAGAGTGTTCTGGAGCTGAGGGGCCCTTCAGAGTTGTTTCTAACTGAGGCAACGACGACTCGCCATTTCCCCTGACCAGCGTTCGCCCTGGAAGGGGGGGTGATGGTGGCCAGGCAGCTAGCGCTCAGGCTGAGGGTAATTCCCACATAGGGGTTCAGCTAAAAGTCAGGGGCTGCCAGCAGTCTTAGCATCTGGCTCATGAAGCTGGAGTTTGGGTGGTGCCCCACAGCATCCACTAAAATGCCCTTTTTCTAGTTTTGAGTAAGTAGATGCAGTTTCTACCCTACTTTGAACTTGATTTTAATGTGAACGTAATGTAGGTTCCATATTCTGAGTCTTTTAAAAGCCAAGCATACTTATATTCTTTTTATGGTTCATTTTGATAAAAAAAAAAATGATGATGAATTCCATCAACAAGGCCAGTTTCAACAGAATAAGCCTTGCCTTACTGGACAGCCACTGCCCATAAAATTCAATGTCGCTCTGTGCTGATGGCTTTATCTCGAAAAACCAAAGCAGGAGGTGGGAATGGTGAAGGCGTGAAAGCTGTCGTATCAAAAGCTGTAGGGTTGATAAATTTGTGCAAACCTTTGGCTTGGTGGTTACAGTCCAAATATAAAAAAATCGTTGGGGAATAGGCATAATCCTTATAAGAAAATAATGCAGGTGCATCCTTTGATAATATCATCTATGTGTTTGATGAAACAGTGTAACAGATGTTGTTAAATCTGCCTGTGAAACCACAAACAGACGGAGTAGACCAGGCTGCCAGAGGGATATTAGACTGACGTGTATATTTCACAGATCCACAGGTTGTTGGGGCAGAGCACAGATTAGCTGACCCAAATGGCGGAGTCAGAGTTACTTCTCAGTCTATGAAAGAGGCAGAGTGCTCCAGGCCCTACAGGATACTGCAGAGCAGGGGCTGGCAAAGATTTTCTGTAATGGACCCCCTGCTAGAGATTTTTGACTTTGCAGGGCATGTGAACTCTCCTTTCTAGCGCGGAAGTAGCCATGGGCAATAAATGGGAGTGGGCATGGCTATATGCCAATATAACTTTGCAAAAATAGATAGTGGGTCAGACCTGGCCTGAGGGCTGTAGTTTGCTGACCCCTTATGGCGAGGGCAGGTCTGGTTGCCTGAAGGCTCAGTCGTAGAGCAGATACTTGCTAAGACTTAGGCAAACTTCTAAGTGTATATTTTTCTTTAATCTGTAAAATGGCATTAAAATATTTACCTCCTAAGAATACTACAAGAAATAATGAAATAATGCGTGCTCGGTGTTTGGCACATGGGAAATGCTTGATAACTGGAAATTATTATTATTTACACAACTCTAAAGAGTTAGAGTTGGGTGAAGTTAACCAGCTGAACAGTGTTGGGAAAATGTTCGATAAATGAGGCTCAAATTATGTTTGGCTGTGTAACAAGACGTGTGTAGGGAACTCTTTTTGTCTTAGTTTGTCTGAGGCCCCAGGAGTTGTAGTTGGTGAGGCTCACACTGCCAGAGAGAAGAGGACTAACAGAGGAGGTGGCTAGCTGGGGAATTGGTTTTGCGACCAGCTCTATGGCAGAGTCTGCTGCACTCACTGACACCAGTGTGTTCTCTTTGTTCTGGGCATGTGGCCTAACCACGTTTTTCAGCTTCCCTCGCAGTTCATTGATTGCCCACATAAATAGGTTCTGGTTAATGAAGTGCGAGAAGTCATGGTTGCTGTTTGCAGGCCTGGCCGATGGACACATCTGCACACAATCCTGGCTTTTTCTCCATAAACTGGCAATGTGGAGAGGACATTGGGCACCTCACGAGCCACAAGGTGGAAGGTTCCTGGTGCCCTGAATGACTGTCTGAAGCAGAGTGGCTGTCCCACTGGCTAATCCTGTGTGACTGTATCTTTTTTTTTTTCTGAAAAAGAATATATATTGGACTGGCCACAAAGTTTGTTCAGGCTTTTACGTAAGATGGTTAAGGAAAACCTGAACGAAATTTTTGGCCAACCCAATGTATGTATAAGTATAATTGAATCATTTTGCTGTACACCTGAAAATAACACAACATTGTAAATCAACTATACTTCAATTAAAAAGTTTTGTCTGATATGAGAATTGCTACTCCAGCTTTCTTTTGATTTCCATTTGCATGGAATATCTTTTTCCATCCCCTCACCTTCAGTCTGTATGTGTCCCTAGGTCTGAAGTGGGCCTCTTGTAGACAGCATATATATGGGTCTTGTTTTTGTATCCATTCAGCGAGCCTGTGTCTTTTGGTTGGATAATTTAATCCATTTACATTTAAGGTAATTATCCATATGTATGTTCCTGTGACCATTTTCTTTATTGTTTTGGGTTTGTTTTTGTAGGTCCTTTTCTTCTCTTGTGTTTCCCACTTAGAGAAATTCCTTTAGCATTTGTTGTAGAGCTGGTTTGGTGGTGCTGAATTCTCTTAGCTTTTGCTTGTAAAGCTTTTGATTTCTCCATCGAATCTGAATGAGATCCTTGCCAGGTAGAGTAATCTTGATTGTAGGTTCTTCCCTTTCATCACTTTAAATATGTCATGCCACTCCCTTCTGTCTTGTAGAGTTTCTGTTGAGAAATCAGCTGTTAACCTTATTGGAGTTCCCTTGTATGTTATTTGTCGCTTTTCCCTTGCTGCTTTCAATAATTTTTCTTTGTCTTTAATTTTTGCCAGTTTAATTACTATGTGTCTCGGCATGTTTCTCCTTGGGTTTATCCTGTATGGGACTCTCTGCACTTCCTGGACTTGGGTGGCTATTTCCTTTCCTATGTTAGGGAAGTTTTCGACTATAATCTCTTTAAATATTTTCTCAGGTCCTTTCTCTCTCTTCTCCTTCTGGGACCCCTGTAATGTGAATGTTGTTACGTTTAGCGTTGTCCCAGAGGTCTCTTAGGCTGTCTTCATTTCTTTTCATTCTTTTTTTTTTATTCTGTTCCACAGCAGTGAATTCTACCATTCTGTCTTCCAGGTCACTTATCCGTTCTTCTGCCTCAGTTATCCTGCTATTGATTCCTTCTAGAGTATTTTTCATTTCAGTTATTGTGTTGTTCATCTCTGCTTGTTTGTTCTTTAATTCTTCTAGGTCTTTGTTAAACATTTCTTGCATCTTCTTGATCTTTGCCTCCATTCTTTTTCTGGAAGGTTGCCTATCTCCACTTCATTTAGTTGTTTTTCTGGGGTTTTATCTTGTTCCTTCATCTGGTGCATAGCCTTCTGTCTTTTCATCTTGTCTGTCTTTCGGTGAATGTGGTTTTTGTTCCACAGGCTGCAGGATTGTAGTTCTTCTTGCTTCTGCTGTCTGCTGTCTGGTGGATGAGGCTATCTAAGAGGCTTGAGCAAGTTTCCCAATGGGAGGGACTGGTGGTGGGTAGAGCTTGCTGTTGCTCTGGTGGGCAGAGCTCAGTAAAACTTTAATCCCCTTGTCTGCTGATGGGTGAGGCTGGGTTCCCTCCCTGTTGGCTGTTTGGCCTGAGACGACCCAACACTGGAGTCTACCTGGGCTCTTTGGTGGGGCTAATGGTGGACTCCGGGAGGACTCACGCCAAGGAGTACTTCCAGAACTTCTGCTGCCAGTGTCCTCGTCCTCACGATGAGACACACCGCTCCTCTCTAGTTGTGGCATGTGGGTTTTCTCTCTCTAGTTGTGGTGCGCAGGCTCCAGGGTGCATGAGCTCTGTAGTTTGTGACACGTGGGCTCTCTCGTTGAGGTGCATGAGCTCAGTAGTTGTGGTGCGTAGGCTTAGTTACCCCACGGCATGTGGGATCTTAGTTCCCTGACCAGGAATCAAACCCATGTTCCCTGCATTGGAAGGCAGATACTTTACCACTGGACCACCAGGGAAGTCCCAGCAATCTGTGTTTTAATCAGCTTTCCTGGAGGATCTGACACTTGATAAAGTTTGAGAACCACTGATTAGGTCATGGAAATTCCTATGGCAAATGCACACTTCAATGTACAATGTTCAATGGCTCAAACAAAATAGATGTATATTTGTTGCTCATTTAGAGGTGCAGGTGGTTGAACAGGTTGGCAGAGTGGCTTCCTCCAGGCAGTTATTCAGGGACCCAGGGTGATGAAGTCACTGCCGTCTTTAATACGTGACTTTCAAGCTTTCTCTGAAGGTCATCCCAGCCCAAAGAGAAGAGCCATTGGAGAAATGGCTGTAGGATTTGTTTATGGGCTGGGTCCAGAAGTGGCATACATGTCCGTATTCCATTGGCTAGAACTCAGTCACATGACCCTGCCTACCTGCAAGGGAGGCTGGGAAATGTAGTCTAGCTTGTGCCCAAGGAAAAGAGGCAAACACAGATTTTGGTGAGCAGCTAGGAGTCTCTTTATGGACATTTCTGAGGTTCTCTGTATTCTGGACCTCTTTTATGTCACAAACCCCTTTGACAGTCAGGTTGAGCTCATGGACTCATTCTCAGAATGTTTTTAAATGCATAAAATAATAAACAATTACAGAGGAAACCATTTAAATTGAAATATAATTATAAATTGTTAAAAAAAATTTTCACCTAGAATTGCCAAATCAATCTTGAGGAAAAAGAACAAAGCTGGAGGCATAACCCATCTAGGCTTCAGACAATACTACAAAGCTACAGTAATCAAAACAGTGTGCTATTGTTATAAAAACAGACATACAGATCAATGGAACAGAATAGAGAGCCCAGAAATAAACCCACACACCTACTGTCAATTAATCTTCGACAAAGGAGGAAAGAATATACAATGAAGAAAAGACAGTCTCTTCAGCAAGTGGTGTTGGGAAAACTGTACAGCCTCATGTAAATCAATGAAGTTAGAACACACTCTCACACCATACACAAAAATAAGCTCAAAATGGCTTAAAGGTGTAAACATAAGATATGGCACCATAAAACTCCTAGAAGAGAACATAGGCTAGACATTATCTGACATAAATTGTACCAATGTTTTTTTAGGTCAGTCTCCCAAAGCATTGGAAATAAAAGCAAAAATAAACAAATGGGACCTAATCAAACTTATAAGCTTTTGCACAGCAAAGGAAACCATAAACAAAATGAAAAGACAACCTATGGAATGGGAGAAAATATTTGCAAATGATGCGACTGACTGACAAGTGCTTAATTTCCAAAATATACAAGCAGCTCATACAACTTAATAACAAAAAACCAAACAACAAAATCAAAATATGGGTAGAAGAGTCCAAAGAAAATATACAGATTGCCAACAGGCACATGAAAAGATGCTCAACATCGCTAATTATTAGAGAAATGCAAATCAAAACTATAATGAGGTATCACCTTGCACTGTTCAGAATGGCCATCATCAAAAAGTCTACCAATGATAAAATGCTGGAGAAGGTGTGGAGGAAAGGGAACCCTCCTACACTGTTGTTGGGAAAGTAAATTGGTGCAGCCACTATGGAAAACAGTATGGAGGTTTCTCAAAAAACTAAAAATAGAGTTGCCATGTGATCCAGCAATCCCACTCCTATGCATGTATCTGGAAAAGACAAAAGCTCTAATTTGAAAAGATACATGCACCCAGTTTTCATTGCAGCACTATTTACAGTAGCCAAGACATGGAAACAGTCTAAATGTCCATTAACAGATGAATGGATAAAGAAGATGTGGTATATATATACAATGGAAAATTACTCAGCCATAAAAAAGAGTGAAATAATGCCATTTGCAGCAACATGGATGGATCTAGGGATTATCTTTAACTAAGTGAAGTAAGTCAGAGAAAGACAAATATATGATATTACTCGTTTGTGGAATCTAAAAAATAGTACAAATGAACTTATTTATGAAATAGAAACAGACTCACAGACATAGAAAACAAATTTATGGTTTCCAAAGGTGAAGGGAGGGAGGGATAAATTAGGAGTATGGGATGAACAGATACACACTACTCTGTATAAAATAGATAACCAACAAGGACCTAGTGTACCCCACAGGGTACTATACTCAATATCTTATAATAACCTATAACGGAAAAGAATCTGAAAAAGAATATATATATGTATAACTGAATCATCTTGCTGTACACCTGAAACTAACACAACAGTGTAAATCAACCTTACTTCAATTAAAATTACAATTAAAATTTTTTAACATAGCAATATATGTATTTATTAATGCATTAAATAACAAGATCTAGTGACAGATTTAATAACTATTTTGATTTTGAAGTAACAATGAATATAAGTGGTATTTCAAGATATCTTCAGCCACTATAATTTAATAGTTAAATATCTGTGATTTCTTTTAGGGGCAAAAGTCAGATATTGCTAATAATACCAGGTTTATGGCCCGCATTTATAATTGAGGGATATGCTAAGTTTGTTTGTTTTTTGAAATTAATTTATTTTTGGCTGCATTGGATCTTTGTTGCTGCGTGCAGGCTTTCTCTAGTTGTGGTGAGCCAGGGCTACTCTTTGTTGCGGTGCATGGGCTTCTCATTGAGGTGGCTTCTCTGTTGCGTAGCATGGGCTCTAGGCATGTGGACTTCACTAGTTGTGGCACGTGGGCTCAGTAGTTGTGGCTCACGGGCTCTAGAGCACAGGCTGAGTAGTTGTGGCACATGGGCTTAGTTGCTCCGCGGCATGTAGGATCTTCCCGGACAAGGGCTCGAACCCATGTCCCCTGTATTGGCAGGCAGATTCTTAACCACTGAGCCACTAGAGAAGCCCTATGCTAGGTTTTAATTAGAGTTTAGTGAAAATAAAGACATATTTTTCCCCATCCGAGTTCATTGATTGCCTGCTCCATCTCCCTTGAATTTTATCCATGGATTCAAGAACTTCTGCTCTGTACTTTATTTCTAGCCTTGGATGAGGAGAATTGTAGGGTTTTTATGGGGCATTACATGCTTTATAAACATCAGCTTATTGAGCTTCATAATATTTGAATATGGTAAATCTATGTCTTTACCTATAAACCTTAGCTTTTCAGGTACACCAATAACACAAAAACAATTCTATATAAAATACTCATTGCATTAAGTTTCCATTTGTTCAGATGCTTCATCAGTAAACTGGATGGTGCTTTGATCTTATATAACAATAATTCTTACTTGAAAATGTTAACTTTTTCAATTTCTGCCTGACTTATCTAAAATGTTTATAGACATTTCTTGTTTTAATCAGTCAACATATGTTCTGAGTATATGTAGAAGATTAGCTCTGAATGCATTACTGCCTTATAACCTCACTACCTAAGAGCAAAGTGGAGAGGGCACGGGTTTGGAGTTAGAAAGACGAGCTTTTCTATTTGTGAGTTTTGGCCTTAGGTAGGTTACTTACTCCTGGTAAGCCTCAGTTTGGTTGTCTATGAAGTGGATATAATAGGCTTAGCACCTAAATGGTGCTTAGTAAATTATTGCTATTAATATCTTCTCCCTTTTTTGACAGTCTAAACAAACAGCCTGGTTAAGTCTGAGTATTTGATGTGTGAGGAAAATAGCTAGCCACGTGAAACCTAACAGAAAGAGTATGCATCAGGGGTTTTGTTTGCAGGCAATGGAATTTGACTCTGACTTAAACCAAAAGAGAATTTATTACAAATGTATGGTAGAATTTACAACCCAAACTGAATTGTTATAACAGAAATAGGCAGCTTCAAAAGGTCTTTGGTGCATCCACTAGACTGATGAATTCCTTCTGCTATTTTCAGTCTTTACATCCCTCTGCTTAACATTCAGTGTCCAAGCAGAGAGACTGCAATGGGTTGATCCTTGACCGTGAGCCTCCTTGGGAACTATACCAGGTTATTGAGAGGGAAGATGTAGAGTGGGCTGTGGAGAACCCGAACTTAGCTGTGTATCAGGACTGTGCATCTGAGAAGTTACTGCCCAAAGGGTGCTGATAAAACAGGGTGACCTAAAGACATGAAAGCAACCTAAATGTCCATTGACAGATGAATGGATAAAGATGTGGTAAATATGTACAATGGAATACTACTCAGCCATAAAAAAAAATGAAATAATGCCATCTGCAGCTACATGGATGGACCTAGAGATTGTCATACTAAGTGAAGTAAGTCAAAAAGAGAAAAATATCATGTGATATCACTTATTTGTGGAATCTAAAAGATGGTACAAATGAATTTATTTACAAAACAGAAATAGACTCTCAGACATAGAAAATAAACTTATGGTTACCAAAGGGAAAAGGGAGGGAGGGATAAATTAGGAGTTTGGGATTAACAGATAACATACTACTATATATAAAATAGATCATCTATAAGGACAAGTATACGAGTATAGCACAGGGAACTATACTCAATATTTTGTAATAACCTATATGGGAGAAGAATCTGGAAAAGAATATCTATATCTATGTCTATATCTGTATCTATGTATATATATCTGAATCACTTTGCTGTATACCAGAAATGAACACAACATTGTAAGTCAACTATACATCAATAAATAAATAAATTTAAAAACAGGGTGGCCTAAAAATGGCAGAAGTCCACTACCAAGAGACTGCCAAGTTCCCATCACCTACTGGTTGAAGGGCATCCGGGCAAGATCAAATGGCTAGAGGGAGAAATGGACTTTATACTGACTCCATCAAATCCCGTTAACACCTGTGAGAGCTTATAGCACCACCTACTGTTTTAAAAGAAAATTTCCTTCTGTTAAAAGTCATGGCTTATTTTTTATAATACTTAGGACAAGCAAGTGTAATAAACCCCAAACCAATAATTCTCTGCAGTGGTTTAGGGAGATTAAAAAAATGCCTGCTCAGCAATGACTGTGTGCTGTTTGCAGTGTTTGTGATCATAGCTCTGAACTGCTGGCAGGTGAGTTGCTGCTGTAGCATCCAGGAAGTGAAACCGTAATAATAAGGGGGTCCATTGACTACTTACTGTCATCTGTGTACTGTTCTAAGAGGCTATCTCATCTAAATACCATGTAACTCTACTAAAGGGGGAATACTGTATGCATTTGGCAGAGGAAGAATCTGAGGCTCAGAGAAGTAACTTGGCCAAGATCGTACACCTAGTAAGTGGGAGAGCTGGGGTTCTAGCCCAGACAGTTGGACTCTCAGGACAAGAAGTGCCTGGGATTCTCTAGAGCAGGGAACTCTCTCCTGATGACCAGGGTGGTTGGTACCTCATATGTCTATCAGCAGGGCACACCTGCAGTGTGATTCATTTTCCTATTTACATCTGATTAATAACACACTTTTGTCTTTAAGAATATCTTTTATTCACACAAGCAATATACCTAATAATCATAGCCAACCCTTATATATTGCTGTGTGCCAGGCACTTTTCTAAGTACTTTACATTTATTAATTCATTTATGCTTCTCAACATCCCTGTGAATTAAGTACTGTTTTGAATCTCCATTTTACAGATGAGGATATGGTTCAGTAACTCTTCAAGGTCACACAACTAGGAAGTGACAGAGGCTGTGTGTCAACCCAGATAGCCTGGCTGCTTGCTGTCTGTGTACTGCCCTGTAGTGTTTGTAAGAAGTTATTTTAAAATAGTCCATGTGTATTTGGATACAAGATAAATCACAGAGGTGTGTATGATGGTGCTCAAATCTTAGAAAAATGTGAAGGTGGAGTGAAAGTGACAGAAGTTTAGGAAAGACTGATTTAAACAGTTTCTAATTTTTATTGTAAGCAATGCTTGAATATCTACTTGGGCCTGCTTGCCAGAGTTTCTCCAGAGTAGATACAGGGGTGTGGATTTACTGGGTTATTGTTCTCCAGAATGACTGTACCAACATGTTTTACTTTTTTTTTTTTTTTTGGTCACTATAAGTGAGTTTTATGTAGTTTTCCTAAGAGTTTCTAGAATTTGTAGGCCCTCGAGGACTATTGGTAATAATAGAAATTAAGTAGAATTTTGTTGTTTGTTACTCCTAAGAGCATAAGAGAAGGAGAGTCTGCATATTTACCGAAGAAATATGCTTAGCTCACCCCACTGGGACAGAAGCTAGTGTATCATCAGAACACTCAGTTCATTCCACCAGAGCACATGTTTCTGGAAATCAGTGCCACCTAGTGGTGACTAAACCCCTCAGTAGCTATCAGAGTGTGGTGTATGTGTGCGTGAGTGTGTGTGGGGAGGGAGGGCATAGGGGGAGGACATCCAGGAACCTGCATATTTAAAAAGCAGCCCGGCTTAGCCATTGGCCCAGTTTCCCCTTCTCCATCCTTTTCACGGCACCTGCTGCACAGCCCTGGGATTACATGGGAGTCTGGACATGTTCTGGGCCTGTTTGGGGTTGAGGACCACTTTCCTCCCGGGCCTGCACACAGAGGAGACATGGAAACAGGCTCATGTGTTTGGGGTAAGAAGAAAGTGCCCAAACTGTGACCTCAGTTCTGCCAATTCCATTTGCATTTCCTCCCTTGTTGATTTCTGTTGACCTCTGCCCTCCTTTGACTTTGTGGCTCACCTGGAACTTCTGTCTTTTTCTCCTTCATCCTCAGCCTGGTGTCTAGGGCCCCATCATCACACCGCAGACTCTCCCCTCGTCCGTTTGTGTGCTCCCCTGCATGTGGGTGTGCACATCATCAAACAATGTTTCTTATTGCTACATAAACATCCCATCCATCCATCCATCCATCCATCCATCCATCCCTTTACTTCTTCTTTCTTGACTTACGTTGTTTCCTTACCTGGAACATAAATTCTATCCCTTCTTCACATTCCACTGGTCCGATGAGCTCAGCTTCATCGATTGATTCCCCCTGTAGGGTCTGTCTGCACCTCGCGCCCTCCACTGCCCCTCACCCCACGTCGCCCATCCCAGTCTGCTCGTATACTCTGCAGCAGACTTCTGCTCTGAAGCAAATCGTCAGCTACTCCAGGACAGAGGTTATTTTATGTAATTCTTTGGTATTTTCCAAAACCATGTGCACATTCCCAGATGCACAGCTGAACTTGTTTCCTTGCCCAGCGAGTCATCCTTATACTCACCATACTGTAAAAAAGAAGGAAAGTTAACATTTCATTGAGCACCTGGTATCTGCCAGATACTATTCTTAGAATTTTATGTCTAAGCATAGTATCTGCTTATGTTTGCTTTTACATCTGTTACGTTATTTAAAACCTAAAAACCCTGTGAGGAGAATGTTATCCATTCCTTAGGCTGGAAAAATTAGATCATCAATGTTTAATAAATGTGTAGCTATAATGAACAGGTCAGCATTTAGACCCAAGCCCATCTGACCCCCCAAACCCATACCGTTTGCTGCAGTGTCCTGTGCCATTTGGTGTTAGAGCCTCCCTTTAAGGTGTTTCATGATGATGCCTTGCATTCCTGACTTCCTTCCTGCACAGTCCACTTCCAGGGGAGCAGAGCATCCTTTTCCCTGGGGTAATACTGGGTCCTTTCCCTGTACCATCCTGACGCCCACCTGGAGCCCCCCTTCTTCACACTTAGTTTGACTTATATCCACATAAGTAAAGCAGTGTGCCTGCCTACTTTTTTTTTAAACTAGCATTTCTGGATTAAAACATCTCTTAAGGTAGAATAACTCTGGGTCCCGGAACACGAGATGCTTTGCAGGACACACAAACCTTGCTACACTTTGAGCTCACTTTTTGGGTGGTCAGAGAGCTCACAGAGCTGGTGTCTTTGGACGTCTCTGTACAACTAGCCCCAGAGAACTGCCCAACTGACTCAGGACCAATCTGCATCTGTTCGCTTGTGTTTCCTGCTCCAGGGATTCCGAGCCAGCCCTCGGCACCTTAGGAGACGGGCCGCAGCGGCTGCAGCTGCCCGGCTGGAAGAAGCCAAGCCTGCCGTGGAGGTTCACCACCAGAGCGAGCAGGAGATCTCAGTGAGGAAACGAAGAATCAAGAAAAGCAGCCGCGTCCAGCCAGAATTCTACCACTCCGTCCAAGGCGCTTCCACCAGAAGACCTGTAAGTAGGGAATTGTCTTTTCAAAGAATATTAAATACGTTGTCACATGGGGTGGTCCTTCTTTTAGTCTTCAAAAATGATCAGATTGACTTTAAGTAATTCGGTTATTCTCTTATTGTCCCAGCAAGTAGTCGGGAACTCACACGAGTGCCAGCGAGGAATGTGGTTTCCCAGGAAGCGCTGGTCAGCAGTGGGCGGGGGTATTGAAAGCTGGTGAATCCTGACCACATGAGAGTGGGGTCTAGAGCCCGGATGGGGCCATGGAGTAACCCAGCTGAGGCCTGCAGTGGTGAGAGCTGAGTTGGCGGAGGCGGGTGACAACAAAGCAGCATCGGGATGGTGAGGTGTGGAGGGAGGGGCCGATCCCCTCATCTGCAGCTGTCCTCCAGGTGATGCTGAGGGAGCTGGCCCCTCCGGGTGGCTTTTATGTTGCTCCCAGGCGGCACTGCTGTCCTCTTCTAGCAAGTGCCCTGGGTCTCTGTCAGCCGAGCTGCCTTACCAGTTACCAGGGAAGTTACCTGAATAGTTACCTGGGAAGCTTGGTGCCCACCTGGTCTTCACCCCTTCTCGTCTCCTGAGCACACTGTTCCATGTGCTCTGACCTTCTGTCTTGGTTGGGGCTCTTACACAGGGACTTGTTGCCGGGGCTGTGACAGTTAAGGATTTGGGGCTTAGACACTGACATTTAAAAAACTTTCAAGGAGTATTTCATGACTGCAGTAATCTTGCATTGCTTCAGCATTAAAAAAAAGTTTCCCTATGAGTCCTTCCTGTGCTGTGGAGAACCCGTGATTGTCGTGACTCATGCCAGCTGAGGGGAGCCAGCAAGATTTGACGTGATAATATGTCTCTGTACATTATTAAAACAGACCTGCCCTTCTGTGGGGTAACTGTGTAGCAGACGCATGTGGAGTTTGTGGCCAGGCCAGCAACAATGGGAAGAAACTGAATTCCTTTACAGAAAAGGTCCTGTTTAGCCAATGGTAAAATAAGCACATACTTAGGGATGAGAGCCTTCCTTTCATGATTGAATAAAACAAAGGCTAAGTAGAATTTGGTGTCTACGTGGAGCAACAGGAAATTGTAGGAAAATTTATTCATTCAACAAATGTAAGCTTTTTTATACAGGAAATAAGAGATGCACAGGTATGTATTAATAACTAACGGTTATTGAGGGCTTACTTGTATAACTGGAATTATTCACCTTCTGAATGATGAAACTGAGGCCCAGAGAGGTAAATAACTTGCCTAAGTTGACCCAGTTGTTTGGGGGTAGAGTCTAGGCTTTGGGTCTAGGCGGCGGACTCCAGGGCCCCAGCACTTCCTCTGCAACCTTCTGCCTTCCTGCGCCCCAGCACCTCACCGCTGAGTCCATGGACAGACACGCACACGAGTAAACGGAGTGCAGGCCTGTGTTAGGGAAGTGCTGCCGTGGACTGTGCACCCGGCATTAGGGAACATGGCGCATGGCCAGAAATACTTGCAGAGAAGTAGACGCCTGAGGCGCGTCCTGAAAGAGGAGGAGTTGATCCAGTGGGAAGTGGAGGGAGGCGTCTCTGACGAGGAGAACGTGTGCAAGAGCACAGAGGCATGACCGCGTGGCAGGCCTGGGGGACAGCTTGAGGTGGTGCTGGTAGATGAGACCAGGGTCATTAAGGGATACATTATGCTGAATCGTTGGGTTTATCTTCTGTGACAGGGCTCTGTTGAAGGTAGGGCATAGGCACATTGTTTCTCCTGCTCAGAATCTAGCTAATTCTTTCTTCTAATCTCCCCATGTGGATGGAGAAGTACGTGATCATCATCAAAGTTTAGGAGCCCTCCACCCCCCCTTATTCCCTCCTGAGCACTGTACCTAACTGCCTTGGTAATAAGACATAGTTCCCATGCCTGGTGACTCTGCCCTGGAACACCTCTCCTTGCTCTCTGTTTACCTGGAGAATTCCAGTTCACCACTGAACACTGACTCGAGATCAGGCGGCCTGTTCAGGAAAGTCTTTTCTGATCCTTCCCATCAGAGTGAGGTGCGTTCTGCTTTGGTCCTCGGCCCTTTGTACAGATCTCCAGCAGCGCAGTTACTCAAGTGAAAAAGGCAGGCTCAGTAGTGAGATGGACACGGGTTCGACTCCCGCTCTATGTATCCGGCAGGAAAACAGCGGGCACCATAAGAGTTTAATGGAAGGACTGTTTCCAGAAGCATGGGCAGGGCTGAGATTCTCCAGCAGCCTTCAGGTGGAACCTACCTACCTACCTACCTACCTACCTACCTTCCACCCCTCGCCTGCAGGGGTGGCAGATGGCAGGGGCCTTGCTGGGTCCTGGTCAGAGGGCTGGAACCAAGGAAGCAGCCTTCCCCAGGAGCTGTGGCCGAGGCGTGCAGCCCGGCAAGAACCCAGTGAGTCAGGAAGGGGGCAGGGCAGAGTCACCAAGGATGGGCAGAGTCTGAGGGGACAGACAGGGACCCTGGCAAGTAAAAAACATACTGGTCATCTTTGCCGAGCTGTTCAACTCCTCGAGACTCAGCTTTCTTACTGTGAAGTGATAATAACAACGGCGACCTCACTGAGGGGTGAGGATGAACTGACGTGTGGAATTAGGTGGCCTGCTTGGCATAAATACTCAGTACATGATAATTCCTTCCTCTCCTTCCCCCCCAGACCTTGACTTCCTTGGGGTCCATATCGTCTGGCCTAGCATATTTCCTGGCATATGACATCTGATGCATTTTATTGAACAAATGAATGAATGATATTTATACATGACGTGTAGGTTAGGCACTATAGGAATTCAGAGAATGGAGAGGTTTTTTTCTTTTACCCCCGAAATAAGGTGGTTAGGGGGTAACTACTTCATGGAAGAGACAGGATTGAGTTGGGCTTAATTATGGGTAGGAATTGGAGAGCCAGCAGACGTCAGCTCTGGGAAATAGAGTAAGCAGAAGTGCTGAGAACCGTTTGGCTGGATGTGGGGGATTATGAGAAATGTACAAGATAAAGCTGGAAAAAGATGGGGCCGGACTACCACTGTGTTTAAACTTCATTTTCTGTGCTTCATGGAGACCCTGGAAGAGATGAGTAGCATCATCATAGCAGGATTTTAGGAATTAAACCTGAGCAGGCTGGGTCAGAGGGGAGCAGGACAGGGCCGGGTCAGTGTCTGGGTGTCCGGTGATTAGGACCTGAGCTTGGACATTGCCTGTAGCTCTCTGCCGGCATCTGGTGGTCACTGCTGGTAGGGAACCTGAGGAAAGCCTTTGCCCTCTCCTCTTCGGAAGGATCATTTGGAAGGGAGCAGGGTTAGAGGACAGGAAATAGCAGTGGAGGCTGCCTTGTTGCTAGGGGCAATAAAAACATTCCAGGAGCTTCTTTTGGGTGGGTAAAGCTCACTTCCTCCGTCTGTGTGCTTCTCCTAGGGTCATTGTTTTGTAGACTGGAAATCGTCAGAGTTGGTAGGAGGCTGTTGCCTTCGTATGTCATGTGATTCCTGCTTAGCCTCTGCTGACATTTCCCTGTTTTCATGCTGTAGGTGGACTTGAGCGCCAGCCTTGGGTCCTCTTCTGGGTTTGGTTAGGTGCAGCCAGTAGGGCCAACACATGAGCCCGGAGCCTGTGCCTTTTCCAGCTTACACAGTGGGAGGGAGAGGGGGGACGAGTCAGTGTCAACTCTGATGGTGGCCTGGAGATGAAATAAAAATAAATCAGCTGTGGTGACTCAGGATTATTTGAATGACTTTATGTGAAGCACTCCAGGCGTTTCTAGCAGCAGTCTGAGTAAGAAACAGGCCCACGAGTCAAAAGACTGACACAGGACGTAGCAGTGAAGGAGATGACTCAGAAGCTGTGACAGTGCACTTTCAGCCAGGAAGCGGGCCCCGAGCCACATGGAATGCATTATACTTTAGCATCTCCGGCTGCTCCAACCTATTTACTTTTTCTGAATTCATCATTTATACTCCAACGTGGCTATAAGAATTAGTGACGGAGATCACTAATATAAACATAATTAGTAATATATGTGTTTTCTTTCCCCCTCTTTTGAAAAATGAGATGTTTCTAAGAGTGAGTAAGCCAAACATTTATCCTGATTTTCTCTTTTAGGTCTTGGGACTTATCCTATATATTGAGACATGTCACTGGAACATTTAGGAATTTTTACCACCTTGGAGCAGAAAAGATAATTAGGTCCACATTTCCCTTGGTTCTTTAGTATTTTGACATTGCAGTTGGGTCTGAATCCTAGAGCTTGAAACATCCATCATCACCACCATCACCGGAGTGCTCACATCACTGCACACTCGCTACCTCGGCAGCCCACAGGCAGCAGGTGTCTCTGTGCTTCCCTGTTTCCCAGCAGTTCTCTGGGGCAGGTGCTCACTCTCTGGAGGAGGAGGAAACCTGTCAAGGTCACACAGCTGGTGGATGATGGAACGAAGATATAAACCCGTGTTCCAACCGGAGCAGTTGGAATAGATTCAAATGATCATGTTTCTAGGCCTAGAGGTTTATCCTAATGAACCCTCCTAAAGTACTTTCATCAGTTTGAGTCTTAGGTTTCCTAGCTGCAAAGAAGTTTTTTAACTTTTGCATCAATCAAAACCTATTTTTAAATGGTACTGGAAAGCATAGATAAGCCCCAAACCTCACTCTTGCCATGCTTTCCGTTCAGCCTCTCCTCCTGGGGCAGAGGACCTGGGAGGCAGCAAGAGTCTTTCTACCTAGTGCCCTCACTTGAGCCTGTTAATGTAGAACAAAAAGGGGAAGTCAAAACTTTAGAGCACCTGGGTGCTCTAACATAAAGTCAGGGTGCCATAACCAGGCACCCTGACTCTGTCCCTGTTACATTTCACTGATTCCAGTTTTGTGCACATTTCAACCCCATCGCCTGCATTTCCTGGACTTAGAGTCTCTGACACTAGCTCATAGAGGTGACGGACTCTCTGATTAAAAACTGCCAGCGCCCCCAGGTACCGGCCAAGCGGTAGCCCTCTCCTCGTGCTGCCAAAACTGAGGCCCACGAGCTTCTGTCCTTCACTCTGGGGCTCCTGCCCCAAGTAACTGGATTATCAAGCCTGATACTTTAAAAAAAAAATTTTATTGAAGTGTAGTTGATTTAATGTTGAGTTAATTTCTGCTGTACAGCAAAATGATTCAGTTACACACACACATATATATATATATTCTTTTTCATATTCTTTTCCACTCTGGTTTATCACAGGATATTGCATATAGTTCCCTGGGCTATACATTAGGACCTTGTTGTTTATCCATCCTTATATAATAGTTTGCATTTGCTAATCCCAAACTGCCAATCCTTCCCTCTCCCACCACCCTCCCCCTTGGCAGCCACAAGTCTGTTCTCTATGTCTGTGAGTCTGTTTCTGTTTTGTAGATAGGTTCATTTGTGTCATATTTTAGATTCCACATAGAAGTGATATCATATATTTGTCTTTCTCTGACTTACGTCATTTATGATAATCTCTAGGTCCATCCATGTTGCTGCAAATGGCATTATTTCATTCTTTTTTATGGCCAGTATTCCATTGCATCTATGTACCACATCTTCTTTATCCATTTATCTGTCAGTGGACACTTAGCTTGTTTCCATGTCTTGAGCCTGGTACTTCTGACTCAGGCAGGCTTAATGCAGACGATTGGTGGTCCTGCTTTCTGAAAGGTGAACACTGGGGAAGAAGCTGGTGTGGCCTGAGGAAAGCAAATTTCCAGTTTGGATATGTTAAGTCTGAAATATCTACGAGATTTCCTAGGGTCTGGATTTCATGGGGTTCTCAGTACATGGATATTATCAAATCCAGGAGACTGATCAGGATAACCCAGGAAGTGGATACTGATAGAGAAGGGCGTTGAGGGCTCAGTTGGGGTCCTCCAGAGCCAAGAGGTTAGGAAGAGGACGGAGGTTCCCTTTAACTTCTGACGCCTTCCTTCAGAAAGACGGACGCAGAGAGCAGATTGGTGGTCGCCGGAGGTAGGGGGTGGGAGTAGGGGAAAAACACAATTTAAAAAAGTACACACAGCTGAATACATCTGTTGTTTTCAGTGACACAGAAAAACAAACCCTTGAATACACCAAAAAAAAAAAAAAAAAAGAATGAAAGAAAAAAGGAAAAAAAATTACAGGTGCCTTAGGCAGAGGTGGGTCCAGGGCTCTTGACTTTCACTGAAGGATGTTCGCCTTCCTCCAAGAAAGGGCAGCATCGCAGGTAGAAACTTTAAAGAGCAGCAGGAAAGGATTTCCCATGCAAATGCATTACTCCTCCCCAGCCTTGCCCTTTCTCCTACTAGACCACTTCCTTGACCTCACCTTCCTTTTCCTTCTGTTGTTTGATTTTGTTTTCGAGTCTTGGGGAAATTTTCTGTTTTTCTCTTTGCAGCTTAGGTCATTGTAAGGCTGCAAGATACTTTGGAACATTGCACAGTTTTTTATTTATTTATTTATTTATTTATTTATTTATTTATTTATTTATTTGGCTGTGCCAGATCTTCGCTGCGGAATGCGGGATCATTAGTTGCGGCATGTGGGATCTAATTCCCCGACCAGGGATCAAACCCAGGCCCCCTGCATTGGGAGTGCGGAGTCTTACCCACTGGACCACCATGGAAGTCCCTTTTGCATAGTTTTTCTTTGCTTTAAATTAATATTAACAGGTTTCAGGTCATCTTTGTAGTCGGCGGCCTGCTGCTGTGTAGAAAAGACTAGCCAGACATCCTCGATCTTGTTGAGAATGTAGGATGTTTCTCTGTCCCTTTCCTGCTTAGGTTGTTCAGTGGTATTCCCTTTCCCTTTCCTTTTCCGGTGTGTAGCCCCATGCGGCTTTATTTGCATAACCTCAGGACACTTCCCTTTCTGGGGAAGCCTTGCTTACAGCTCACACCTTCCTTTGGGTTAATTAATTGGCGAATACAAAGCTCCTAAAGGAAATGTTTGTTTCCTTTTCCCTTTGGAGTTCTAGATAATGAACTGAATGAATAAAGTCAAATTTCTTTTGCTAACTGCTTCAGAAGGATTTTGTGGAATAATGCCCATTCAGCTTACTGAGTCTGTGCTCATTGCTACACCTCCCTTACAGGACCTTACCAAAGGTTTCATTTATTATAAAACTGCTATCAGTAACTATAAGAATAATTGGTGCACAGAATCATGCAGCGTACGTGGTCTATATTAAATGAATGGTGCTAATATAGATAGAGTTTAGTTTCTCAAACAACTCATGAAACCAAAATGAACTTGGTGAAGGGGTTCACGTGCTCTGCTTGGAGAAAAATAAACACATTCTTCTAACTGATGATTCTTTTCGAAGCCAGCATTTGACTGAAGCAAGGCCTGTTGCCATTGTTTCTGTCTTCCTTGTACTCAGCACCACTTGCTGTCTTGAAAACCTTAAATTCTTTAAGCTCCAAGCAAATAAAACTTACAGAAAAAAAATTTAATTAATTTTTTATCTTTTTATTTTTGGCTGCGTTGGGTCTTCATTGCTGTGCACGGGCTCCCTCCAGCTACGGTGAGCAGGGGCCACCCCTTGCCGCGGCCTGCGGGCCCCTCACCACGGTGACCTCTCCTGCTGTGGAGCATGGGCTCCAGGTGCGCTTTAGTCTTTTTTTTTTTTTTTCCAGAAAATTTTTAGATAGCCACTTGTGCCTTCAAAATTTCCATGGATGGGGTGGATAAAAGAGCTGAAAAGATAGCTCCTCTAGAGATGGTCTAGTTTATTTCTTTACTTCTAACCAGAACAGTCTTTACTTTATTTCTAACCTAACCAGAATGTTAAAATGTTCCGGGAAGATGGGTATTAATTTCTTTATTTTAAAGGACACAGCTCTTCCCTTGGAATTCTGTTTGATGTTTAACAGCAGTGTTTGCCTGGGGTGACTCCTTGACCTTTGCCTAAATCCTGTGGTTTACAACTTAAAACCATTTCCTATTGTACCACCTGTGAAGAGGTACTGTGAAAGATCTAGAGCTTGTCTCACTTCTCTTCGTCCAGTGCTTTCAATGATGAGGTCTCCCCTTGTCTGATGGCTTGTATTCATAGCCAGTTCATTGTACTTGAGAATCAAAGAGCTGCTTCTTTTCTGGGCTCATGGTTCCATCTCTCTGGACTTTTTCTCCTAGACCTAATTCTCAGTTCTTCCAAATATCACTGTTGTGCTCCTCTCAGCCCCCTCCTGGTGAGCGGCAAGAATCCATCTGATTTCTCTCAATAGTGCCTCTTTTTTTTTTTTCCCAATTGTGAGGTGATGAGTGTGGTTCAAAAAAATCAAACTGTGGAAACTGAACAATCGAACATATCCAAACAGAATTTAGTTTGTGCCTTGGGAGAAAAGTGGTCAGTTCTGGAAACGACAGTGATGTTTCAGGAAAACTGCTGCTTTGCAGTAACTCTTGTGAATGAAAAATGCCACCTGCCATATTAGTAAGCAAAAGATGTTGCAGCCATCAAGCCATCACATTACAGCCACCTGACGGTGAGCCCTGGGGGAACTCAGGGTGGAAACAAAGAATGCCTGCCATCTAGCAGTCAGTCACTGCAGTCTCCCCTTATTGTGCACCCCCCCAAAGGGACTCAGGATGAGAAAGCACAGGATACTGGCCCCAGATAGCTGAGGTACATATCAAAGGAAGATTTCATGTAGCCCAGACACAGGCTCTTCCCATACATAGAAAAGTGCTAAATTCCTTAACTTGAGATGTCTGGTTTTCTTTATTAACAATAATCTTTTGATGTTCTGACTACCTGGTCTTTGTTGCAAAAACTCCTGTATATCCTGGCTCCCCGCTTGCCTCTTTGGAGCCGTCCCTCAGAGCTAGCTGAGAGGCTGTGTTGCTGGATTAAGTCCTCAGTTTTGTCTGCTGAATATAACATAACTCAAATTTTAGGTTGTGCATTTTTTTCACACTTCATATTTTGAAAAGTGTGTTCATATTCATCATCTCATTTAATCTGCACAAGCAACTTGTACCTTGAGTGGGGCTTAATATTGTTAACCCAATCTGACAAAAGTGAGTTTCAGAGAGTAAGGACTGGCCCAGGTCATCAGTCTAGATGGAAGCAGACGTCCCTTGTCCCTGCCGTCTGTTAGGAAGAGCTTCAGCTCCAAGAGCACTTGGGGATTGGGTGGGAAATTTCAGGGACAAGAATATAGATTCCAGTAGACTGGAGGAATTATGCATGTTTTCATCCTGACTCATTCCTGAGGAGTAGCTATATACCTTTGAGAGCAGGCTCACAGCCTGCATTATCTGTACCGCCACCCCAGGGTACCAATGTATTGGCAAGTCCGCTTTGGTCTAATACTACCAAGTCCATGCCGCAGCCTCCACACTTTGTGCTCAGTTATCACATGGTAAAGTAGCTAATTAACTCTGATGCTGGGGAATATCCTTGACCTGTCAGCACTGACCCCCCCGCCACTGCGTGCAGCTCAGCATCTCTGTGGTGGATGAAGATCAGATACCTAAATTAATCTGATGTTAAGATGAGGTTTAAATACTTTTGTGTACTGTTCCTGGGAACGTGGAATGGTGCAGCTGCTCTGGAAGACAGTATGTCAGTTCCTCAAAAATTAAAAATAGAAATTGTAAGGTCCAGCAATTCTACTTCTGGATATATACCCAAAAGAATTGAAAGCAGGGTCTGGGAAAGAGATGTTTGTATACCCATGTTCATAGTAGCATTATTTGTATTAGCCAAAAGGTAGAAGCACCCCAAAAGGTGCATTGATGGATTAATTATAAACAAAATGTGATGTATCCATAGAATGGAATATTATTCAGCCTTAATGAGGAAGGAAATCATGACACCTGCTGCAACATGGATGGATCTTGAAGACATTATGCTGAGTGAAATAAGATAGTCACAGAAGGACAAATACTCTGTGAGGTTCCTCGAGTAGCAAATCGTAGAGACAGAAATTGTTAGCGCAAGTTCCTGTGCCTAACGCACAGTGAGGCCAAACAAACGGAAACATCAGAGTTTGGAGCAGAGAAAGGTTTATTGCAAGGCCATACAAGGAGATGAGGTGACTTGCCCAGAAAAGCCTTGAGCTCCCCGAAGGGTTTTGGCAAAGCATTTTTAAGGACCAGGAGAGGAGGGGTCTCAGGGTATGTGATCAGCTTGTGCACAGTTCTCTGATTGGCTGATGGTGAGGCAGCAGGGTGGTGTCACAGGGGTTAACATTATCAGTCCTTAGGCTCCAGGAGGCCTGGGACTTGTGCTCATGGTCATCAAGTAGTTCTTCCATTTAGTAGTGGTGGTGGGGTTTCTCATCTGCAAAACCACTCAGGAAATTTGCATTAAATACTATTATCTAGGTACTTCAGAGAGGAGCTAAAGCGGAGGATATGGGGGAAGGCCTGTCCCAGGAAGGCCCCATAGGGTCCTGCTCTGTTACAAAAGTAGAATGTGGTGGTTACCAGGGGCGGGGGGAGGAGGGAGTGGGGAGTTGTCTGATGAGTATGGCCTTTTAGTTTTGCAAGATTAAGAGAGTTTGGGGGAAATTCCCTGGTGGTCCAGTGGTTAGGCCTGCTTTCACTGCCGTGGCCCTGGGTTCAGTCCCTGGGTGGGGAACTAAGATCCCGCAACCTGCATGGCGTGGCCAATAAATAAATAAATAAATAAATAATAAAAGAGTTCGGAGATTGGGTGCTCAACAAGGTGAATGTGCTTAATGGTACCGAACTGTACGCTTTAAAAAGGTTAAGATGGTAGGTTTTACGTTTTGTGCATTTTACTGCAATTAAAAAGAAATTGAGTTTAAACAGCAGCTGCAGGCAAGGAGGCAGAAGAATCACAGTAAAGGTTCACAGAATAAGGGCCCAAATGATAAGAACATCAGAGAAGATACATTTAGCTTCTTTTAAATAAAAAGCTCATGGAGTGTGAGAAACATAAGGTAGCAAGGTACAAGTAGCAAATGCTAAGGAAAGACTCACTTACTAATTGGAGGACGTGTTCTTATATACATGGTGCAGGCATGACTGTGGATTGAATGTCACATGGCAAGACATGCTGTTTCATATGCATGAAATGACAGTTGATATCATTCTTAGAAAAAAACTCCTTAGAATGTAAAGTCTTAGTTGAGGTTTTAAGGGCTATTGTATAATACATTTGCATGAGTTAAAATATTATACTCTGGAATAAGCAAGATTGATCTAAAACAATGTAAACTTGCATTTTAAGTCAAAAGATTGTGTTATTTTGTGATCAGTTTGTGTTCTTGTGTCAGAAAAACTTCAGAAATAAAGTAGATATGTTGATGGTGTTCAGAGCCAGGATTTTCAGTTGGGAGAGAGAAGAGATGCAGGTGTGAAATCAGGAAAGTTAAGTAAATCCTTAATTGAATTGGAAATATCAGTTTGAACACACAGTGAGGTTTTTTCATTAAAAAAATAAATTTCCTGGCTCTGACCACTGAACAGGACTAGAAACAGTGACCAATCCAGTAGAAATGCCCATACAGTATTACGGTATCCTAATGTCATTCCTTTTTAAAAATTAATTCATTTTTTAAATTGAAGTATAGTTGATTTACAGTATTATGTGAGTTTCAGGTATAGTGCATAGTGATTCAGTATTTTTGCAGATTATACTCCATTGTAGGTTATTACAGGATAATGACTATAATTCCCTGTGTCATTTCCTTTTTTTCTTTTTATTGGTGAATTTTATTTATTTATTTTTAAGATTTTTTTTTTCTTTTTTTTTTTTGGCTGCACCACGTGGCATGCGGGATCTTAGTTCCCCAACCAGGGATCGAAACTGTGCCCCCTGCCTTGGAAGCGTGGAGTCCTAACCACTGGACTGCCAGGGAATTCTCTTTCTTATGGAAACAAATTCAGGCTGTGTCTTGGGTCTGGTTCCTTAGGCACAACCTGAGAGGGGTGCTGCGGTGTAAGTGATGTATTGAGGGGGAGGGTCAGGAGAGGAACAAGGGAAGCAGGGAAGGTGGGGGCAAAGTCATATGCTGGCTTGGCAGGGGCTGGCTCTGCCTGGTCCTGCATTGGCTCCAGGGAACCAGTGCACAGAGTTCATCTCAACTGGAAGCCAGCCTTTTGTCCCACCTGAGTTAGTCACAGGCTCTGGGCTCCTGGAGAGGGAGGGTGTGAGGAAGCTTGGGGTAGCCCAGGGGAATGCTGTGAAGAAGGGGCAGCTGTGAGCCATTAGGGTCAACAGCTGGATAGAGGGATGGAGGGATGGGCGGCCAGGTACTCGGCAGCCATCACAGGCTCCTTAGAGAAATGGCTGATTCCAGGTCTAGAATGAGAAAGGGAAGATGAGCCCGACACACCTTTTTTTTTTGCCTTTTATTGACAACTCTTTATTTTTTGAAATTTCAAACTTACAAGTTCAAGAGTAATAACTATGAACAGTATAATCTTCCTCTAGATCATCAGTAAGCCTTTTGCCATTTGATTTCTCTGTACACATAAACACACACACACATTTTTGGGAACAGTTTGAGGAAGTTGCACGCATTATAACTCTTCATCCCTAAATATTTAAAATATATATCACCTAAGAACAAGGACTTTCTCTATATGTTACATTTCAGTTATCAAATTCAGGAAATTTAACATTGATTCAATACTATTGTCTAACATGTATCCAGTTGTTCCAGTATTGGCCTTTGTTTTTTCTATCCAGGATCCCATTCTACATTTAATGGTCAATAAACTGACCTCTTTACTTAGTCTCCTTTAATATACACACTGGCTACCAAGTTTGGAACCATAGGAGAGTATGTAATTTGTGGTTTGTTAATATTACATTAAGATACATGTAAAGTAATAGTACCTGTTTCAAGAGTTCATAAAGCCAGGCACATCTTGTCAAACCAGAAGACAAGGAAGCATCAAAGATTACTGTGGTCTTGTCAGAAGAATCAGGAGTTAAACTTGGAGAGGCTCCTACTGCCTAGTCAATAAGAATAATGATCACAGTGGATTGAATATCACATCAGTATATTTAAAATCCGTGATATATGACATTTCAAAAAAAACCAAACTCTCATTGTTGACCTTTGGAGAATGCTAAGTGAACTAACTCACTTTTCTGGAAAATAATAAAGAGAAAGAATCAAGCATTGTCGTGTCTTTGCTGTAAGAGTTTATTCTACATGGTAAGCAAATGGTGTTGTGGAGGGAAGGAGTGATGGAATTTGATGTCACCACTTTGCAAATCCAAGTGAATAATGACCTAGACGGTGATGGTGATCGTCAGTGACGCTGACACTGCAGGAGAGACATCAGGTGCCTGCTGATGAAAGGACCGGTAACAGTATCAAACTGCTAGCACTAATTACAGAGTTACACAGAACATAGGGTGGAGCTATGTGTTAGGTGATATACTGAAGACAGAGTTAGCAAAATGCAGACTCTGGGGAACTTCGGGGCAAACGCTCCAATTTCTTTGATGAATAAATTGTAAGAAATAAAAAGCAGGAGGAGTAATCTATAGATTAAAAGAGATTGAAGGGACCTACCAACCAAATGCAATATGTAAGCCTTGTTTCAATGAGCAAACCAAATGTAAAAAGAATTCTTGAGAAAATTGGGGACTGATTGGATATTTGATGGTATTAAGAAATTTATATTAATGTTTACATTGGTAATGGTTTTGTGATTTTGTTAAAAAGTCATTATCTTTTAGAGATATGTACTACAGTATTTAGCAATGAAATAATAAGATCCTTGGAGTTTGCTTCAAAATAATCCAGTAAGGGGCGACGGAGAGAAATGTGGGTTAGGGTCTCATTCAAACAACACTGACCAGGAGATGGTAATTGTTGAATCTGGATGTGTGTAAATGGTAGTTTAAAAAATTTTTCTATTGTTGTATAAACTTGAAATTTTTTCTAATGAAAGGTTTAAGACCTTTAAAAAAAAGAAACACATCTTCATTTAAAATTTACCTCATCAACACTTTGCTTCATCAAGTCCCTCTTCTGGCTTTTGTTTTCCATAGAGTGAGCCTAAATTTTTGTAAATATCATTTCCAGACTTCAGATATTTACTTAGAAAATTTAAAGTATAGTTGATTTACAATGTTGTGGTAGTTTCTGGTGTACAGCAAAGAATGTACATATTCTTTTTCATATTCAGATATTTACTAAAAGAAGGTTTTTAGAAAGACAGAAGGGGGCAATATTCCCATGGCTACCTTTTGATGCTTTTTACTTCTTTTTTCTTTTAATGAAGGACTATTGGCTTATTTGTTGGCTTTTTACTTGGAACATTTTATAAAACCATGTTCGTGAATGGTGGGAAAATGTCCTTATTATTTAAAATTTAAACAACTACTCTAAAACAGATGGGGCAATTATATAGGCATATTCTTCCATTGTAATATCTAAAAGCTGATTTTTCCCTGAGATTGCTATTTTTGTTCTTTGTAGATTTATTAATATGAGAACAATCATTATTGAAACAAAACTAACCCGAAGGCAACATGCCATCACATGGCATGACTTTATCTTGCTGAAACTCAAATAATACCTAGTCTTACAGTCTTTTCATAGTAAGTGGAATTCTTCCATCCCAGTATTACTTTACTACAGCAGATTGCACTTATGTCTTCTCACAGAGCTCATGAAATTTTGATGAGGGCTGAAATGTGAGCAATTGAGTCGCCTAATCGATTTGAGTTAATCTTTAGTATTGACATCACGTTCCATTATGTGACTCTGCTCAGGAGATGGTTTTCCGGAGGTAGATTATTGCTTTCATTTTGATGCTCATACTTGTACTTCTTTGTTGCTAAATAGGGCCATGAGCTGATCACATTTCCAGTTCTGTTCAAAGCTTACTTAAGACAGCTTGAAATTCTCATTAACTCTGTGAATTTTATTTAGCCCTATTAGAAATGGGCATGGATAATTGAGAATGGATTATAATTTTCAGCTGCTTTGCCAAATGCAAAACCCCCCCCAAAACAAACAAAAAAACCACCTCTGTTTACTTTTGCTAAACTGGACAGCTAAGCGTGGATCTTTAAGAAGCAATGGAGTTCTAACAGGATGTGTGCTTTCATGCTATTAATTTTTACAACTTGCTACTGCAGAAAAATAATTCTTTTTAAATAGGCAGCATAAGTGTTGAAAGTGAGCTCCTTTTCTATTTAGCTGTCAGAGTAACCTTTCCCTTGAACCGTGATTATAATCAGTTGTGACAGTTCACCATCAGCCTTTCCTCCTCCTGCGTTCCAAGAAGGTTAAATATTTTTGAGCATCAACCTTTGTCCCGAGTTCAGAAGGACAAAAATTATCTATTCAACCTGAACATACACTTTTGAGTGGGGTTCCATTGAGCTCCTGGGAATTTTAAAGAAGGGAGGTCAGAAAAGTCATTCATTGTTGACACCTTTTCCATCCTTTTGTTTGATGCTTTTTGTTTTTTGGTCTCTGTGAAACAGATTAGCCTCCCATTTATTTAATAAAGTGTGAACTAGACTTGATTTTTTCCACTGATGACAAATTAAATTTCACCAATAAAAAAAATCACATGGTTTAGATATATGATTGTTGATTGCTTTTGAGTTGTGTCATTATCTGTTCTCAGGAGTAAAAAATTGAGTATGGCTGGAGAGTTTTAGAATTCTAAACTATGGCCTGATCTTAAAAACCTGGATGCTTCCTTTTTTTAATATAAAAATAAAATGGGTCTGAAGGTGGAGGCAGAGTGGGAAGATGAGTCAGTTGGATGTCAGGCATTGTCTGATTCTTCTGAGAGTTACTTGGTGTTTGCTTTAAATTCTTAGTTATTTTCACTGGTTCTTTTTGTTTCCCTAGGTATATATAATTTGAGTAAGAGAGTATTTTATATTGCTAGGCATTGTATAAGTATCTTATTAGCTGATGTTTTAAAATCTCTCTTTCCCTAATTGTGGAGCCAAGTAAGTTGAAAAACAGGACAGTACTGCTTTCTTAGAAACATGCGAAAATTGTCTTTACAAAGCCATTGCTTCATTGTAGTCTTGTCTCTGCTCTGACTTTAATAATGAGAAGAATGGGAACTATATTCAATATCTTGTGATAAACCATAATGGAAAAGAATATGAAAAAGAATATATATATATATAAATATATGTATAACTGAGTCACTTTGCTACACAGAGGAAATTAACACAACATTGTAAATCAACTATACTTCAATAAAATTAAAAAGAAAAACCTGAGAGGAATGATGTCCCCTCAGAAGAAAAAGGCTGGACTTTGTGTTCTAAGCCTCAGACCTAGGGAATTGTGGGGTTTCAATAAATGTTTAATAATGAACCTCTGATCGCCTTCTTTTCTGAATAGTTATTGCTTAGTCATCATGGAGTAAGAGAAAGGTGAGAAATCAGGGCAAGGAGGCGTGGAGCAAAGGAAAATCATAGGCTCAGTTATCATGGCAAATAGCCAAGTTAGATTGTAGTTTATATATCCAAATGTACCTTTCCTGAGACTCTTTTGAAAGTCATCTATTCATCCTGGGACCCGAAGTTTGAACATTTGTATGTAATATGCTACAACAGCACCTGGTTTATTAGCAGGCTGGGCCTAATTTAATTCTGCTTGAGCTAAGACAAGCTTTTGAGCAGTGTAAGCAGTCTGATGGAGACGCTGAGAGTGTGTGTTCTGGAGCCACGTGGCTGTGTGAGTTTCACTTCTGGCTTTAGCACTTTGTAGCTCAGGGCTGTGGGTGCTGTGACTTCGTTTACCTCCACTGGGCCTCGATTCCTCAACAATAGAAGGGTGACCATAACTTCAGCATGTTACTGTGAGCGTCATCTTTTCATTGTGCTCAAAAGAATACTTGGCACATAACAGTGCTGCATCTATTTACTGCTTTTCCTCATTTACATCCTGGCTTGGGATAGGGTTCCAGATGGATTGGATCCTGGAAACATGGAGGGTGAGTGACATAATGCCCCGAACTCCAGGACTTTCGAGTCTCGTGGACGTGGACAAACAGCTTTTACAATGTAGTAGGATAGGGGTGTTCTAGGAGAGTTATTAGACACTTAGCTCTAAGTAGGTCAGCAAAGGCCTCTTGGGAGAAGGGGTTGGTGAGCTGAGTAGGGAGGGACTAATTGAAGAAAGAGGGACGAGTCTTCCAAGCAGAAGGAGCTGTGTGCTTGAAGGAGCATGAAAAGGAGAGAGCTCTATCCCTTCGGGGAGCTGGGAGCAGTTCCTAGTGAAGCTGGTGTGGAGGGTGAAGCTGGGTGGGTCTGGTCATGAAGGACCCTGCTTGTCCTGCCACAGAGTTTGGGCCTTTATCCTTTGGCTCCAGGGTCCCTGAAGGACAGTGAGGAAGGTGGGATGATGTGTTGTGATGGGAATTACAGTTTAGAAAGATTGGTGCCAGTCTGGCGATTGGATTGGAAGGGACAGGGTTAGAGTCAGGGAGACAGGTGCTTTGGTCTGAGTAAGAAATGATTAAGGCCCGAATTAAGATAGTAATAGTGTAGGTGAAAAGAGAGGAATGAATTTGAGAGCTATAAAGGAGTAGAATAAATAAAACTTGGTAACAAATAATATGAGGGGTGAGGAAAAAAGAGGAATTATATATCTATAATATATATGATGATCATATATATATATAACTCATATATACATATATCTTTTTTTTATCTTTATCTCTCTCTATATATTTGATTTCTAGCTTTAGCAAATGAATAGATTCTAGAGTTTCTCACTAAAATGGGATTAAGCGAGATGAGAGGCATAGGGTGGTGTCTGGCGGAGAGCTATGTTGGATTTTGTGTGTGTTGATCTTGAAGTGCCTGCCGGAGACCTGAGCAGTGACGTCTAGGAAGCATTTGGGTATTAGAATACGGAATTCCCGGGAAAAGAGAAAGTTGGCAAGAGAGATTACATAGTCATTTGTTGTTAAAGCTGAGAGTGAATAGATTAGTCAGGGTTGTAGAGTGAGAAAAGGAGATGAGATCCCAGATACTATGCTGAGATTCCACGTAATAATATATGAGGGTATACACGAGGGTTCAATGGTGGAAGAGAAAGTCATCAGGGTGAAACAAACAGAAGAAGCAACCAGAGAAGAAAACCAGGGAGAATGGTATCATGGGGACCAAGAGAAGAGTGAATTCCAGGAAGAAAGTGGTAATGATAGAAAATATTAAAATATTAAAATTTAATTTATCTTTTAAATTAACAATAACATTATTGTTAAGAGGGGTGAAGAATGAATTTGTGCTCTGGATTTAAGCCACAAAGAGGATTTGTGTGTTTTGCAAGGAGGAAATTTTAGTTGTATTTCAGTAGGTTAGAGTACACGGGACTTTTGATTTCAAGACAGCAAGTGAAAACCGTCTGATTCTTCTTGCAAAATCACTCCAAACAACAAGGCCAGCAAGACACTGAGACAAAGTCAGTGTTTGATGAGCCTGAGAGACACTTGTAATCTTGAACCACAACAGGTGAAGATAAAAGAGAATGGAGAAGGTGAACGACTTCTCCAAGAAGAGGACTTGTTTACAGGGAATCCAACCATCAGCCCTCCCAGCTTACCGGACCTGTCAGGAGTAGGAATCATCAGGCTTTGTTGCAGGCGGAAGTGAGGTGGGGCCTGCAGACAGGAATTGTCGAAAAGTCTCCACAAGGAACATCGTCACCAGGCACCTTCATGACTCAGTCAGACACCTTCTTCCTCATTCCCGCAGGGGACGAGAAGTGTATTCTCTGAATTGAGTCAGAGAGGCTGTGGACTCGAAAACAGGCACTGAGGAAGGCGGGAGTGAATTGTGGGCATGAGTAAATCTGATAGGGCTTCTGCTCCTTTACCCCCATCCAACTCCCACACCCCAGATGCTGGCCTCCAGGCTTATCCTTCCTAGGAGGGGACTGGAAGACACAGAGATGAGTGGGTCTCTTATGAAAAGGCCAACTGCCACCTAGTCTCCTGGTCATGAATCCCCTGGTTGACAAAAACTTCAGTCCTGAGTGTGAATGGACAGCTAAGCATCACCAGAAATTGGAGAAAGCCTCCAACATAAAGGAGAGAGAAGGGACTTCCCCGGTGGCGCAGTGGTTTTGAATCTGCCTGCCAATGCAGGGGACGTGGGTTCGAAGATCCCATATGCTGTGGAGCAACTAAACCCATGTGCCACAACTACTGAGCCTGTGCTCTAGAGCCCGTGAGCCACAACTACTGAGCCTGCGTGCCACAACTACTGAAACCCACGCGCCTAGAGCCTGTGCTCTGCAACAAGGGAAGCCACCGCAATGAGAAACCTGCGCACCGCAACGAAGAGTAGCTGTAGTTGTAGCTCGCTGCAACTAGAGAAAGACTGCGCACAGCAACGAAGACCCAATGCAGCCAAAAAAAAAAAAATTAAAATTAAAACTAAAATTAAAAAAAAAAGGAGAGAAGAACAACAAAAATCCCGACTTTATTAAAAGAGGAAAAAAAGAGGAACTCAAAAGAAAGAGTGATGATATGGGGAGCTGAAGGAAATTCCTAACCATTCTTAATGTCCTGAAAAGGGTAAGAGAAGATATTGCATCTATTAAAGTATAAAGTATAATTTTCATAAAATTAAAACATGACCTTTATGCAAATATAAAATGAGCATGCATTAAAGATTTTATTCCACTCATTAATTAGTGGGGGAGCCAGTCAGATAGTAAGATCAATTCAAAGGAGAATCTGAGGGACATATATAATCAGTCAAGAGTGCAGAAATGAATCTGCTAATAGATGCAAAACAGGTTGATATCCTATAGGGGGATAATGTGTAATATTGAGGTTATCATTTTTATAGGGTAGAAATTAAGTCCATTAGATAGATACTGGACAAAACTCATTTGCATTGCTTTGGACAAGAATCCTTTGCTTTACTTCAGTCCTTTATGCTTACAGGGATGTAATAGCCTGGTCTTGTGCTTCTCAAAATGTGGTTCCTAGTCCAGCAGCCTCAGAATCACCTGGGAGCTTGTTCTTTGTTCTTATCTATGCATTAAGAAATTCTGGGAGTGGAGTCCAGCAGTCTGTGTTTTGGCAAGCCCTCCAGGTGATACTGATGCATGACGAAGTGGGACAACCACTGGTTTAGTCAACAGAAAGTCAATCAGAGGTGCCCATTCCAGAAAAAGGAACCCTCCTACACTGTTGGTGGGAATGTAAATTGGTGCAGCCACTGTGGAGAACAGTATGGAGGTTCCTCAAAAAACTAAAAATAGAGTTGCCATATGATCCAGCAGTCCCACTCCTGGACATTTATCTGGACAAAACTATAATTCAAAAAGATACATACACCCCTATGTTCATAGCAGCACTATTTACAGTAGCCAAGACATGGAAGCAACCTAAATGTTCATCAGCAGATGAATGGATAAAGAAGATGTGGTACATATATACAGTGGAATTCTACTAAGCCATAAGAATGAAATAATGCCATTTGCAGCAACATGGATGCAACTAGAGATTATCATACTAAGTGAAGTAAGTCAGACAGAGAAAGACAAATCCATATGGTATCACTTATATGTGGAATCTAAAATATGACACAAATGAACCTATCTATGAAACAGAAACATACAGACACAGTGAACAGACTTGTGGTTGCCAAGGGGGAAGGGGGTGGGGGAGGGATAGACTGGGAGTTTGGGATTAGCAGATGCAAACTATTATATATAGGATGGATAAACAACAAGCTCTTACTGTGTAGCACAGGGAACTCTATTCAGTATCCTGTGATAAACCATAATGGAAAAGAATATGAAAAGAATGTGTGTGTACATGTGCAGAAAAGATCCTCAGGGGTCAGGGAAGGGAGGGGGCACCAACCCATAATATGTCCTGCCAACCTCCCAGAGACTCTTGTGCTGGAATCCATCTTGGCTAAAAGATGCATGTGCACATCAGATAGGGCCCTGAGTCAGACCAGATATGAGCAATGAGCGAGATGATTGGCTAGAGGAAACCTGGAAAACTGGAAAACTGCCCCCATATAAGCAATTTAAGCCACCCCAAAGCACAACTCTCTCTCCGAGCCCACTCATGTGTCCTTTTCATATGTACTCTGCTTCTAATAAATGCTTTACCCACTTTAAAAAAAAGTGTGTGTGTGTGTGTGTGTGTGTACATAGTTTCTTGCTGTATAGCAGAAACTAACACATTGTAAATCAGCTATATGCCAATAAAAAAAACCAAAAGAAATCATTAAAAAAGGTGCCCATCCCTACAGAATTAGATAATCCCCAGAGTGTTCATTGGACAGTGCTCCACACTCCATTGAAAGAACAGCTAACAGGCTTTTTTGCTTATTTCCAAGTCTTGGGCACATTTTCCTGACACATCCATGAAGGAAAAACAATATGGAATTAAAAATAATAAGGAGCCATCAAAAAAGAAAAAAAAAGAACTTCTGGAAATTAAAAATGATAGTATCCCCTCCCCAGGTGATAGTTGAGGAAATCTTCCAGAAAGTAGAAAAACAGACAATAGGAGAGAAGAGATAAGAACATTATAGAATGGCCCCAGGAGAGCCCATATCTGAAAAAAAGGAAGAGAGAAGAGAAAAATACGAGAAAATTATCAAAGAAAGAAAACAACAACAAAAGTTCCCAGAGCTGTAGGATATGCATCTTTAGATTAAATAGATTTACTGACTAAGGGAGGAGGGGGAGGGACAATTACAAAGTACTATACGTAAAATAGATAAGCAACAAGGATTTAGTGTATAACACAGGGAATTATACCCAATATCTTGTAATAACCTATAATGGAATATAATCTGCAAAAAAACTGAATCCGTATGCTGTATACCTGAAACTAACACAATATTGTAAATCAATTATACTTCAATTTAAAAAAAAGAAAGACTTATTGAGTGCCTAAAACAATGAATGAAACAAAGACCTATGCCAAGGCACGTTAATATAATTACTGGATGCTAGGGGTAATAAAAAGATCCAAGAAACTTAGCGAAAAAGACAGAGGATGAGGAAGGATGGATAAAGCAGGGCACAGTAAGGGAGGAAGCGGGAGGGAAGAGGACATCAGATACAAAGAATGACTTGAAATCAGTGCACTTATTGTGTATAAACTATTCCTCAGCAGAGTTGATTTAGAAGAGGACACCAAGGATGAGAGAATAGTTTCCTTGGACTTAAGAACAATACTGGAAGCTTTAAGATGATGGAGAATTGCCCTTGAAATTCTGAGGGAAAATGATTTCCAACCCAGAATGTTATATCCAAGCTGTCAATAAAGTGTGAGGATAAACATCTTCATTCAGGCTTGTAATTCACCAAATTCCTGTCAAGTGAACCCTTTCTCACAAGATTAATGGATGATGTGTTCTCTCAAATGGTAAAATAATACAAGAAAGAGAAAGACACGGGATCCAAGGAATATTGCATTGCTGATACCCACCCATACTGTTGTGTATCACTGTGGAGTTGAGGTCAGAGGTAGATGGGCCTGTGGGCTGAGCAGCTGGAGTTCGTCAAGCAGAATAAATTGGAGCTTTGTTTTCCCTGGACACTCCAAGGACAAAGCTAGTGGCAGGAGCTGAGCTCTGAGGGGGAGTAAAGAGATAAAACGACCACATCTATCACTACTGAAGTCAAGGAAACCTCCCCAACTGCACATGCACAAGAAGGCTCCTCGGGGGTCGAAAAGGGAGGGAACATCACCCCATAATACGTGTTGTCAATTTCCCATAGGCCTCTGCGCTGGAATCCATCTTGGCAAAAAGAAGCGCACACATAGCTGAGAGGGCCCTAGGACAGGTCACGTGTGGGAAAGAAGTGAGATAATTGGTCAGAGGAGAACAAAGAACCAGAAGAACTGCCCCATATAAATGATTTAACCGCCTCTTTATTGCACTCCTCATTCAGGAGGATGCCCGCACTCTTCTTTGGGTGTGTATCTCTGCCTTGCTTCTGTTTTAAGTAAACTGTTTCTCTGTGTGCTCTCCCACATGTTGTGCTGTGTCTCTAATAATAAAGTTTGTACCTGTTTTTACAGTTTTTGCCTCCTTGAAACATTCTTGCTTTCAAATGGGTGTAGGAGCCAGGGCCACTTTGCTTCTAACCTTTAGCCCCTGGTGGCCTAGCAGCTAGGATTCCTAGTTTTCACCCATGCTACCCAGGTTCAGTTCCTGGGCAGGGAGCTAAGATCCTGCTTCAGGACTGTTCACTGCTGTCTCTCTGAGAACAGTGTCTTCATTTCTACTTTTGTGTGCAAGTCCCACAGTTTGTTCACACTGTCTTGTGAATGGGTGTTGGTTTCCAGGCCTTTACTCATTTGAGCACTACTTTGAGTTTTCTTGTATGTGCCTCTTAACTCTCCCTGTGCAAGAGTTTTTCTTGGGTTTGTGCTTAAGGGAATTGCTGGATCCTAGAGGAAACATGGAAATAATGCCAAGTTTCTCAGAGCACTTACCCCACTTAATACTTCATCAGCCACATATCGGCAAGCAGGAAGAGCCATGTTCTTTTCAGCACATCATTATGTAATATTTCAAAAGTTTTTGCCAGTTGGATACAGGTACTATGTTATCTCATCGTGGGTTTGATTTGCTTTATTCTGGTCACTAATGATGCCTTTTTTTTTTTTTTTTTTTGCGGTACACGGGCCTCTCACTGTTGTGGCCTCTCCCGTTGCGGAGCACAGGCTCCGGACGCGCAGGCTCAGCGGCCATGGCTCACGGGCCCAGCCGCTCCACGGCATGTGGGATCTTCCGGGACAGGGGCACGAACCCGTGTCCCCTGCATCGGCAGGCGGACCCTCAACCACTGCACCACCAGGGAAGCCCCATGATGCCATTTTTTAGTAGGTTCATTAGCCATATGTGTTTTCTCTCCTGCAATATGTCTGTCCATTTCACTTGTCCTTTTCCTCGTTTGGTGTTTGTGCTTCTCTTATTGGTGTGTAGGAGTTCTTTATTTCTGTTCACTGGGTTTGAATTTCAATTATACTTTTCATTGCTTGGTTATTTTTGATAATCTCATTTTCTTAACTCCTACTTTTGATACACTTTTCTTTCTTTAAAAATATAAAATACATTTATTTTATATTTAATATCTGGTAATTAATCTACAGATGCTTGTGTCTGTTGTTTCTGTAGTCCCACCAGTTGTGTCCTTATCTGTTCTGCAACTTTGTAAAAAATGAGGTATAATTGATATCCAATATCTTAGTTTCAGGCATATGACATAATGACTCATATTTGTGTATATTGCAGAATAATCACCACATTGATCTAGTTGACGTCTGTCACCATGCACAGTTAAAGAATTTTTTCTCTCTGAAGCTGTATTCTTAGCAACTTGCAGATCTGCACTACAGTATCATTAACTATAGTCCCCATGCTCTGCATGACACCCCCATGGCTTATTTCTTCTTCTTTTCTTTTTTTTAATTGGAGTATAATTGCTTTACAATGTTGTGTTAGTTTCTGCTCTACAATGAAATGAATCAGCTATATGTATACATATATTCTCTCTCTCTTGGACCTCCCTCCCACCCCTATCATCCCACCCATCTAGGTCATCACAGAGCACCAAGCTGAGCTTCCTGTGCTTTATAACAGGTTCCCACTAGCTGTCTTTTACACATGGTAGTATATGTATGTTGATCCTAGTCTCCCAATTAGTCCCATCCTCCCCTCCCCTCACATGTCCACATGTCCGTTCTCTACATCTGCGTCTCTATTCCTGCTCTGCAAATAGGTTCATCTGTACCATTTTTCTAGATTCCACGTATATGCGTTAATACACGATATTTGTATGACAGACTCTAGGTCCATCCACATCTCTACAAATGACCCAGTTTCGTTCCTTTTTATGGCTGAGTAGTATTCCGTCTTTATCCGTTCATCTGTCATTGGACATTTAGGTTGTTTCCATGTCCTGGCTATTGTAAATAGTGCTGCAATGAACATTGGGGTACCTGTGTCCTTTTGAATTATGGTTTTCTCAGGGTATATGCCCAGTAGTGGGATTGCTGGGTCGTGTGGTAGTTCTATTTTTAGTGTTTTAAGGAACCTCCATACTGTTCTCCACAGTGGCTGTATCAATTTATATTCCCACCAACAGTGCAAGCGTGTTCCCTTTTCTCCACACCCTCTCCAGCATTTACTGTTTGTAGATTTTTTTTTTAAGGATGGCCATTCTGACTGATGTGAGTTGATACCTTATTGTAGTTTTGATTTGCATTTCTCTAATAATTAGTGATGTTGAGCATCTTTTCATGTGCCTCTTGGCCATCAGTGTGTCTTCTTTGAAGAGATGTCTATTTAAGCTTTTGCACAACAAAGGAAACCATAAACAAGATGAAAAGACAACCCTCAGAATGGGAGAAAATATTTGCAAATGAAGCAATGGACAAAGGATTAATCTCCAAAATATACGAACAGCTCATGGAGCTCAATATCAAAGAAACAAACAACCCAATCAAAAAATGGGCGGAAGACCTAAATAGGCTTATTTCTTTTGTAACGGGAAGTTTGTACTTGTGGATACCCTCACTCACTTTGCCCACCCCCACCTTTGTTTTGCAACTTTTTATCACGAGCTTTCCTTGGCTGCAACTTTGTGGTCAATTTTGAGGCTTGGATTGAAGGTACATTTTTCCAGAGAGGATTTTATTTAATTTCTGCCAAGCTTTATTAACCCCAAGAAATGTAAAAATAAATTCCCAGCATCAAAGCCCTTCATCCTGCGGAGGTGTGTAATTGGCCACAAAACACACCTGAGAACCAGCCTGTGCTTTCCTACTCTGTCCAGTCTCAGGCTTGAGACAGCCCACTGTCTGGCTATCTCAGGGTGCTTTGTTTTGTTTTCCGAATGCGTGCTTTCCCTGGCTTTATTTGCGAGTGTTCCAGCCAGACTTCCTTGCTTTTGTCTCCTGCCCCTGCCCAGGGGCTTGGCCATCAAAGAGAGGCTTTAGGTCACAGGAATTAGCGAATCATCTCTGTGATTGTGCTTTTGCTTCATCTCTCTGGTTTTGAGTATTGACCTTACTTTCCTGCCACCTCACTGATGCATTAAAATAACCATAATATTATGGTTATTTTATCCATAATTTTTAGGTATTGTGTAGTGGGAAGGCTTGTTAGGATGTCATATCTGCAATAAATCTGAGAAACCCTTGTCTTATTTTTGTGTGACTAGAGAGGTGCCCCCAAATGGGTCTCTTAGATCAGAGCTACATGTCCCCAAAGTTCTACCCTCCATCCCTATAGCTGGGTTGTGCCATCCTTATATGTCCAAGTATGCCCTGCCCCCCATCCAGGAGCCAGGGCATGACTTTTAATTCTCATTTCCAGTATAACTTCATTTCCCTTCAAGCTGGGCAGTATGTTGAGGCAGTTGCTGCTTCTCTCATCTTGAAGCAGATGACACAGTACCTTCATTTCCCGCAGCTGAATTCATGCTTACAGAGGGTACTGAGAAGGACTTTAGTGACTTAACTTATTTTCAAGCCTCAAATCTCAGTACAGATTTGTCATTTCAGTGGGGCCAAATCGACTTCCTAACGGCACAGTGTTTGTTATATTTTAGAGTTGAACATAAAAACCTCAAGTGGAGAAAATACTGATGTAATATTTTTATGACCAAAAAAATGTAGATAAATCATGAAATAGTAATTGTGGTTGTGAAGCTATTTTATTTCTTAATTTTTATTAATTGTTTTTGGTAATGAACAACTTTGTGAAAAAAATGTTGTAGTCAAAAGGCACTTGTTTTCAGAGGGGAGGATGATTTATGGGATTAGGAGAGGGTATTTTTCGTTTTCTTACGTGTGATACTCAGTACCTGATAACTCTGATTCATTAGCTTTAAAATTTGGTTCAGGATAAGTATATACTTAGGCTCTGTTTGAGGACAAAACATTAAAATGACTGGAATTTGGGCAGCAAATAAACTTTAGAGATGATGGACTCGTGGACAATTTAGGGACCTCAAAAATCATCCAGCCCGGGTTGCCCCTTTGAGGAAATGAGGCCCAGAAAAGTGATCTGAGATGCCAGACATCATATATTCTGTGACTTTTCAGACTCACAACTGGAAACAGAAACCCTCTTTGAACTCACTCTCTCGTGTGTTGGATTGTTTCTCGGTTTATATGCCCAGTTTAGCTAAACATTTCAAATTCTTTATATCTATAAATTTTAAAAAATGTATATTTATGTTTTGTAAAATAAACTAACCCCCCCACTCCACATTTGAAATTAATTTAGAAAACCCAGACATCTTACATTAAAAGATGTCTACAGTAATCTTTGGTATTTATGAGAGTATTATGCAGACAACACAGATGCCTTAAGTTTATTTCTAGAATACATGTAATCACCATGACTCTGGGCAAATTCATCTTGTTATTAGAGCCTATGAATCAGGAAGTCTGAGATGTAGACGTTTCAGGATCCTGGGGAAGTGAAAAGTGGCTTCTGAAGTGAGAATGCTGCTTTTTATGAACAAAGGACTATCATTATTTCCCGTTTTTAGATCCTCTTAAAAACTGTTTTGGGACATCATTAGCTCCAGAGATAACCATAAATAAGTGAAACCGTCCAAGAAAAGAGGCTGCAAAGACACGCAAACCTTTCATGTCGACAGCATTTTTATTGGTGGTAGTTAATGATAACAGTAGCTGGCGTTTCTCAAACACTTCCTGGGAGCCAGGAGCTGGGCTCACTTAATCCCAACCGCAACCCTAGGAAGTCGATTCTCTTTGTAGATTAGGAAACCAAAGCTCAGAGCAGGTCAGTGGCTGGTCCACAGTTGTGTGGCAGGTGAATGGTGAGGCGGGCGTGGGGCCAGTGCCCTGCGTCCCCCAGGGCTGTGTCTGACCTCGGGTCTCTGATCCTCCTCTGTGAGCTTGCTAAGAGTGGTTTCACTTCTGCTGTGTGGTTAGAAAGTTTACTGTGGGTTGTGACACTAGGTGATGCTTTGAACCTCTTTTTCCAAGACAAGCTTCAGGGCAACTATGACAGGCAATGATTGTGGGAATCATGAAGAAGGGACTGATATTTAGTGAAGGAAATCAGTATTTACTGAGCAGGTACTGTGTGCTGGGCAGGACAGATGCTTTTGCAAATTCCACTTATTATTTATTTTTCCATTCCACAAATACTGACTAAGCGCCTGCTATCGGTTTGTCACTGGGCCAAGAACTGGTGACCAAACCAGGAAGAAAACAAAGTCCCTGTACTCCTGGAGCACATTTTCCAGCGGGGGGAGACAGACAGCACACAGATTACCATGGATGTGTACAATGTGTCAGGTAACAGGTGCTGTGGGGAAATTGAAGGAGGTTGAGGGGTGTGGAGTGATGGGGGGGCGGGTAATGTTATTGTATCAGATTGTTCGCAAAGAACTTTCTTTAAAAAGTTGACATTTGAGGGCTTCCCTGGTGGCGCAGTGGTTGAGAGTCCGCCTGCCGATGCAGGGGACACAGGTTTGTGCCCCGGTCTGGGAAGATCCCACATGCCGCAGAGCGGCTGGGTCCGTGAGCCATGGCCGCTGAGCCTGCGCGTCAGTAGCCTGTGCTCCGCAATGGGAGAGGCCACAGCAGTGAGAGGGCCGTATACCAAAAAAAAAAAAAAAAAAGAAAAAAAAATGACATTTGAGTAGAAAGCTAAAGACAGACTATGAGGCCTTGTGGGCCAGGGCACAGGCTTTGGGGTTCACCCTGAGCTCAGTGGGACATCGCTGGAGGGTTTGAGGACAGGCCTGGTGTACTCTGACTGGTGCTTTTAAAGACTCAGTCTAGCTTCTGTGTGGGGAATATACTGTTGAGGGACCTGGGGTAAGAACAGCATGGCTCTCATTTCTTCATTGCCTACTATGTGCTTTACATCACTTCTGATCTTTTCAGTAAATCCCGTTGAATTAAGTTATTAACTAAGATAGGATAAAAAAAAAAAAAAAGAAAAAAAAATGACATTTGAGTAGAAAGCTAAAGACAGACTATGAGGCCTTGTGGGCCAGGGCACAGGCTTTGGGGTTCACCCTGAGCTCAGTGGGACATCGCTGGAGGGTTTGAGGACAGGCCTGGTGTACTCTGACTGGTGCTTTTAAAGACTCAGTCTAGCTTCTGTGTGGGGAATATACTGTTGAGGGACCTGGGGTAAGAACAGCATGGCTCTCATTTCTTCATTGCCTACTATGCGCTTTACATCTATCACTTCTGATCTTTTCAGTAAATCCCGTTGAATTAAGTTATTAACTAAGATAGGAGTGAAGAGCTCCCAGTGGCTTAGAAGTTTGCTTAAGGCTGCACAGCTGTCTGTGACTGTAGGACTCTCTATCCAATGGTTTTGGTGTAGCTCTTTAAAATGACAGCTGTCATTTGGAGTGTCCTCCTGTGCACTAGATTTGGTCCTCAGTACCTTGGGTATATTCCTTTTCTGTAACAACTCTGAGAGGTATGTGTTATTCCCAATTGTAGATGAGGAATCCAGGGTTCACAGAAGGTGTGACTTAAGACTTCCTACAAGGCCACGTAACTAGTTAAGTGGCCGAACTGGGACTCGAAGCCCTGATCTGTAGGCCTTCTACTTCATAATGGTAAGGCAGAGAATTTACAAAATTGTGAACAGTTTTACTCTTTTCACCCTTCTACCTTTTCCCTGTGGCTTTGATTGCTTTCAGGTGATCCGTACCATTCTTTTTTGGGGGAAATTGCCTACGGTACTAATAGCTTAGGGAGCCTTTATGTGTTTTATTAACCCCCCTGTAAGTATGTCCAGTTTACAAGCCTATCACAAGGAGAGGAACACTGAAGAATGAGTTCCTAATAGAAGGATTTCAGACACTGTGGCACCAGGTTTGGTAGCAGATCTTCTGACTCCATCAGATCGCATGAGAGATTGTGTTCTCCCTGGACAGTCAGAAGGCAGGACAGAAGACGAGTCCGTCTGTCTGTATGGCTCAACAGAGTGGGCACGAGAGTCTGAACTCTGAGCCAGGGAAGCAGAGGAGAGGATGGTCACATCTGAATTAAAAGCATGTACCTCAGGCAGTGTTTCTCTTAAGCTGCGATCTGAATTAGGACCAGGCTGTGGTTCTGTTAGGACAGAGACTCCTTCCGCTCCTTGAATCTCTGTGAGTCAGCACTGGCTCTAGGGGAAACGGTGAGGCAGACAGAGTTTATCTTGCTTTACATCTAAGAGCTTCCGTGTTCCCTCTTCCTTTTATCAAAATATCCTTCAGGATGTACTCTGATGACCTTATTCACACTAAAAGGTAAATGACTGATATCACTTACTGTTTCCTGTCTATGAGAAGCTGGATTAGAAATAAAAAACTTTAAACTAAAAGAATGAATCTTTATTTTAACAGTCTTTAGAGTTACTATATGATCATGCAATCCCACTCCTGGGCATATATTTGGAGAAAACTATAATTCGAAGAGATACATGCACCCCAATATTCATTGCAGCACTATTCACAATAGCCAAGACATGGAAACAACCTAAATGTCCATTGACAGATGAATGGATAAAGAAGATGTGGTATATATACAGTGGAATATTACCCAGCCATAAAAAAGAATGAAATAATGCCATTTGCAGCTACATGGATGGACCTAGAGATTATCATACTAAGTGAAGTAAGCCAGACAGAGAAAGACAAATATCCCATGATATCACTTATTTGTGGAATCTAAAAAAATGATACGAATGAATTTATTTACAAAACAGAAATAGAATTACAGACAGAGAAAACAAACTTATGGTTATCAAAGGGGAAGGGGGGAAGGAATAAATTAGGAGTTTGGGGTTAGCAGATACACACTACTATATATAAAATAGGTAACCAACAATAGCTTGGAGAACTATACTCAGTATCTTGTAAAAATCTATAAGGGAAAAGAATCTGAAAAAGAATATGTATGTATAACTGAATCACTTTGCTGTATACCTGAACCTAACACAACATTGTAAATCAACTACATTTCAATTAAAAAAAAAAGAATGAATCTTTATTGCTGGAATTTTAGGCTTCAGTATGCAGGTGATGTGAAGGGAGGTGAACAAATTCTTCAAGTCCTCAAAATGATATACTTTATATAACTGTCTATGATCATTGCTATTCTAAGTACTTTCTACCTGGCTTTCATTTTATCGTTTCACTGTAGGATGAAATGCTGTAAAAATGTAATGAGGATCATGTGCAGGGCAGGCATTGTATTAGATGCTCTACATGCATTTTCTCATTTTAATGCTGTCTAACATCCAAGGAGGTGGGTTTGATTCACTGCGTTTAGAATATGGGCAAGTAAGAGAGACTAAGTGACTTTCTTATGGTAGTTTGGGTGGTGAGCATGGGGCTGGAGGAAACACCTTCTACCTCAGCCTGGTTTGGGTCCTACCTCGTCTTCCTTCCCGGGAAATGTGAATTATATGAGGTGTGAATCAGGTTAGTGTTCTCTAGAGAAACAGAACCCATGGGACACACACACACACACACACACACACACATTTATTTTGAAGAATTGTCTCACCTGATTGTGGGGCTGGAAAATCCAACATGTGTAGGACAGGTTGGCAGCCTAGAAATTCAGATAAGAGTTGATACTGCAGCCTTGAGTCCGAATTCCGCAGAACATCAGGCTGGCCACTCAGGTAGGGTTTCTGTGTTGCATTCTTGAGGAAAATTCCTTCTTTTTCAAGAAACCTTAGTCTTTGCTCTTAAGGCCTTCAACTGCTTGGATGAGGCCCACCCACACTATGGAGGGGCTTTGCTTGAAATCACCTTTAAAAAATACCTTTACAGCAACATCTAGACTGGTGTTTTGCCAAAAACTGTGCCGTGGCCTAGCCAAGTTGACACAGAAGGTTAACCATCACATTAATAAACAGTGGTTTTCACTGAATAGATTTTTTTTCAAGTTACATGGATTCTTTACCGGCTAACCTTCCAGCTGGTTCTTGTTGTGCTGTGGATACAGACACAGGACCAGTTCAGGAGGAAGTGCAGTGGGGCCACCAGGGAACAACTCTTCATTTCTTCCATGGCGTGTATGTGTTTCTGATAGGAGTCATCATATTGTTTTCTGGACACAGATGTCAACTTAAAAAACTTCTTGATCTTAGTTATTGTTGGAGGGAGCTCTCAGACTGGCTGGGAAAGCACCAGTTGAGGAGAAGGGAGAAAAACCCTCAAGCAATATTTCAGAGTCAGAAGTGCAGCTGGGAAGGGGAGGAAGGTGGGGTTGGAATTCACAGAAATCCCAAGTGTACAGTATGACTCATGGTGTGGGGACACAGGATTTGATAAGAGCACCGTGCGGTCGGCTCTGTGAAAGAGGGAATGAATTTGCTTTATAAGTGCATGCTATACAGTAGGACCTTGTTGTTTATCCATCCTATATATACTAGTTTGCATCTACCAACCCCAAACTCCCACTCCATCCCTCCCCCACCCCTCCTCCAATATTGTTATTTCTGTGTTTTTAAGTCGTGTAATATCATGATTCATAAAATGTTACAAGAAATATGTGCGAACGGCACATCCATTAGCTTCTCCAGTACCATCTCCGTGTGAAAGGGGACAGTGAGTCCGAGGGCAGCACACACCTGCTCTTCGTGTGTGGGAGGAGGGGACGAATGCAGGACGCTTTGGTGCACGTGATGCCATCTCAGCAAAGCCTTGCAGCATCCCTAAGGACCGGGGGCGGGGGGGGCCAGGGCCTGAGTGGGAGGGAAATGCAGGTGAGTTGGAGGGTGGTGACCAACCAGCCTTCTGCTCAAGCCAGTCTGGGTCAGCATGCACTTGGTGGTTCATTGGAGAGTTGGCCATCTCGTGCCTCCTTGTATGACAGGCCTGTGGGACCCTCTCATTTCTCCTCGGCCCGCCTCTGGCTCCCCACTGGTGACACTGAGGCTTGACTCCTGACCTTCCTGCTTCTTCCAGGTGACTGCCTTAACCTCTTCCCCATCGGCAGCAGCCCAGCCTACTCTCTCCTTCCCTTTTTCCCCATCTCTAAATACTTTTTGTTTTTTAACATCTTTATTGGAGTATAATTGCTTTACAATGCTGTGTTAGTTGCTGCTTTACAACAAAGTGAATCAGCTATACATATACACATATCCCCATATCTCCTCCCTCTTGCATCTCCCTCCAACCCTCCCTATCCACCTACACCCTCTAGGTGATCACAAAGCACAAAGCTGATCTCCCTGTGCTATGCAGCTGCTTCCCACTAGCTATCTATTTTACATTTGGTAGTGTATATATGTCCATGCCACTCTCTCACTTTGTCCCAGCTTACCCTTCTCCCTCCCCGTGTCCTCAAGTCCATTCTCTACATCTGTGTCTTTATTCGTGTCCTGCCCCTAGGTTCTTCATAAACATTTTTTTTTTAAGATTCCATATATATGTTAGCATACGGTATTTGTCTTTCTCTTTGTGACTTCATTCTGAATGACAGACTCTAGGTCCATCCACCTCACTACAAATAGTTCAAATTCATTTCTTTTTATAGCTGAGTAATATTCCATTGTATATATGTGCCACATCTTCTTTATTCATTCATCTGTCAGTGGACACTTGGGTTGCTTCCATGTCCTGGTTATTGTAAATAGAGATGCAGTGAACATTGTGGTACATGACTCTTTTTGAATTATGGTTTTCTCAGGGTATATGCCCAGTAGTGGGATTGCTGAGTGGTATGGTAGTTCTATTTTTATTTTTTTAAGGAACCTCCATACTGTTCTCCATAGTGGCTGTATCAATTTATACTCCCACCAACAGTGCAGGAGGGTTCCCTTTTGTCCACATCCTCTACAGCATTTATTGTTTGTAGATTTTTTGATGATGGCCATTCTGCCTGGTGTGAGGTGATACCTCATTGTAGTTCTGATATGCATTTCTCTAATGATTAGTGACGTTGAGCATTCTTTCATGTGTTTGTTGGCAATCTGTAAATCTTCTTTGGAGAAATGTCTATTTAGGTCTTCTGTGCGTTTTTGGATTGGGTTGTTTGTTGTTTTGATATTGAGCTGCATGAGCTGCTTGTAAATTTTGGAGATTAATCCTTTGTCAGTTGCTTCATTTGCAAATATTTTCTCCCATTCTGAGGGTTGTCTTATCGACTTGTTTATGGTTTCCTTTGCTGTGCAAAAGCTTTGAAGTTTCATTAGGTCCCATTTGTTTACTTTTGTTTTTATTTCCATTTCTCTAGGAGGTGGGTCAAAAAGGGTCTTGCAGTGATATATGTCATAGAGTGTTCTGCCTATGTTTTCCTCTAAGAGTTTTATAGTGTCTGGCCTTAACATTAAGGGCTTTAATCCATTTTGAGTTTATTTTTGTGTATGGTGTTAGGGAGTGTTCTAGTTTCATTCTTTTACATGTAGCTGTTCAGTTTTCCCAGCACCACTTATTGAAGAGGCTGTCTTTTCTCCATTGTATAGTCTTGCCTCCTTTATCAAAAAAAAAGTGACCATATGTGCGTGGGATTATCTCTGGGCTTTCTATCTGTTCCATTGATCTATATTTCTGTTTTTGTGCCAGTACCATACTGTGTTGATTACTGTAGCTTTGTGGTATAGTCTGAAGTCAGGGAGCCTGATTCCTCCAGCTTCGTTTTTCTTTCTCAAGATTGCTTTGGCTCTTTGGGGTCTTTTGTGTTTCCATACAAATTGTGAAATTTTTTGTTCTAGTTCTGTGAAAAATGCCAGTGGTAGTTTGATAGGGATTGCATTGAATCTGTAGATTGCTTTGGGTAGCAGAGTCATTTTCACAATGTTGATTCTTCCAATCCAAGGACATGGTATATCTCTCCATCTGTTTGTATTATCTTTCATTTCTTTCATCAGTGTCTTATGGTTTTCTGCATACAGGTCTTTTGTCTCCTTCAGTAGGTTTATTCCTAGATATTTCATTCTTTTTGTTGCAATGGTAAATGGGAGTTTCCTTAATTTCTCTTTCAGATTTTTCATCATTAGTGTATAGGAATACAAGAGATTTCTGTGCATTAATTTTGTATCCTGCTACTTTAACAAATTCCTTAATTAGCTCAAGTAGTTTTCTGGTAGCATCTTTGGATTCTCTGTGTATAGTGTCATGTCATCTGCACACACTGACAGCTTTACTTTTTCTTATCTGATTTGGATTCCTTTTATTTCTTTTTCTGCTCTGATTGCTGTGGCTAAAACTTGCAAAACTATGTTGACTAATGGTGGTGAGAGTGGGCAACCTTGTCTTGTTCCTGATCTTAGTGGAAATGGTTTCAGTTTTTCACCATTGAGAATGATGTTGGCTGTGGTTTTGTCATATATGGCCTTTATTATGTTTAGGTGAGTGTCTTCTTTGTCTCTTGTAACATTCTTTATTTTAAAGTCTGTTTTGTCTGATATGAGAATTGCTACTCCAGCTTTCTTTTGATTTCCATTTGCATTGAATATCTTTTTCCATCCTCTCACTTTCAGTTCTAAATACTTCTCAAACCATCCTCTCCTCTCCATCCCCTAGAACAGTGGTTTAGCTCAGGTGTCATCATTTGCTGGACATAAGGCCCTCATCTGCCACCTGCTTCCCCAGCCTCACCTGTGGCCACTTTTACTGGATCTTCCTAAGCACCCCATGCTTTCCCCATGTCTGGTTCTGGGGTACTGGCTGGAGAACTCGTGGGTCTCAACCACTTTCTCCCCTCTTCCCACTGTCTCCTTATTAGTTACCTTAACATCGTTTTGGAATAAGGTGGCAACAGCAAGCAGGTAAGTTCCCTTCTTCTCTGGTTCTAGAGTCATTCAAACAGCCTTAAAATGAAAACTGGTGCTGGAAAGGAGGAGATCGAGCAGGAGGTGATTTTGTTGGTGGACTGTGTGTGTGTGTGAGGGAGAGACAGACAGACAGACAGACCCTCAAGGTATTTCTAGCCCTCCTTGGCAGGGCTTCCTCCTGAGTCTCTCCTCCCTTGGGACCTGCTGCTGAGGCCAGGCTGCTGAGCCAGTGGCTCCATTTGGCAGACAGTTGTGGGGTCCACTCCTGAGACTGGGGTTCTGACGTCCGGAAACAGGCAGTGTCCACAGAGTGAGTTTGAAGCTTAGTCTACAAGATAGACCCCTTTTTTTCTCATCTCAGCTTAGTTTCTGACTCTCAGTCTCCCCTCTAGCTGCACCTGGTGGTCCTCACTTCTTCCACCTCCACCTTGGTGTTGTGTTAAGGTTCTGGGGTCTTAGAAAGATGCCAGAGTTGCAGTGGATAGGAGGGAACATGTGTGTCTCCAGGTTAGGGTGCCCCCCCGCCCCCGCCCCCCGTAGCTGCTCCCCGGGCCCAGGAGGCCACTCCAGGTCACTCTCAGGACAGCATTCTTTTGGAAGGTTGACCAGTAGTCTGTCCCCTGGACACACCAGGCACCACCCGTCTCTGGGGCGTCTTCTGGGATTCAGGAAGCTCCCGTCTCCAGGATCCACAGATGCTCCCTCTAGCCTAAGGGCACAGTTTTTAGGCTGGGAAAATCTTCTGCTCCAGAGCACTCTGCCTTTTTCTTTTTTAGGAAGTAAGAACTTTATTACTAAGGAGAACTTTTTTTTTTTTTGCCTTAGGCATTATTTTTTTTAATTGAAATATAGTTGATTTACAATGTTGTGTTAATTTCTGGTGTACAGCAAAATAACTCAGTTATACATATGTATATTCTTTTTCATATTCTTTTCCATTATGGTTTATGACAGGATACTGAATATAGTTCCCTGTGCTATACATTAGGACCTTGTTGTTTATCTGTTCTGTATGTAATAGTTTGCATCTACTAACCCCAAACTCCCAGTCCACCCCTCTCCCACCGCCTCCCCCTTGGCAACCACAAGTCTGTTCTCTATGTCTGTGAGTCTGTTTCTGTTTCATAGGTAAGTTCATTTGTGTCATATTTTAGATTCCACATATAAGTGATATCATGTGGTATTTGTCTTTCTCTTTCTGACTTCACTTAGTATAATAATCCCTAGTTCCATCCATGTTGCTGCAAATGTCATTATTTCATTCTTTTTTATAACTGAGTAATATTCCATTGTGTATATATACCACATCTTCTTTATCCGTTCTTATGTCGATGGGTATTTAGGTTGTTTCCATGTCTTGGCTATTGTGAATAGCGCTGCTATCTGCCTTTTTCTGTAACCTTAGCCTCAACACGTTTAGGTTTGTGGAAAGTAAAAGCCAGGTATGCATGCAGGCTGTTTCTGCTTCCTGCCTGGACACCTAGAGTTCCCTAAAAGTGAGGAAGATTTTCAGATTACCTTCAGATAGAGAGATCTGTTACAAAGACCAGAGGACACCTGGGCAGCCCTTATTGTAGATGTAGGGTCTTTGGACTACATGGTTGTTCTGCCTGGATCTGAAGTGTTCTGGGGTTGGGATCTTTGGGAAAACTCAAATATCAGTGAAGGGCATTTGGAATGCATGTAGCACTGTGATTGGACTCGGTTGCCACCCTCCAGGTTGAAGCATCCTGGTTGGGCAGAGTTTCCCATTCAGCCAGCTCTGCGGCAGTGGCTCTCCTTGTGTCAGGCCCTGCTCCCTGGTCCCACTTAGGTGTAGCTCATGGCACAGGGTTATTTTCACTGAAAGCACATGGAGCCATGGAGCCAGCCCTGTCTTCCTCAGGTGGTGGAAGCCAGGTACTTAAAGTTTCATGGACTTGGCTTCGGTTCAATAATAAAAGCTTTTTTTTTTCATGAAAAAGTAATTCTTCCACTTCATTGCAGTAGTAACTGAAGTGAGAGAATGGCTGTGTATAAGCTGTTACCCGGAGTCTCATTAATGAAGACATGTAATGAACATGAAGGTGTAAAGACATAGCCTTGCTTATGTTTCAACAGGGAAGAATTGAATAGAATTGCTTTTTTTATAGATTGTGTTTGTCTAAGTTTTTGTTGTTGTCTCCAACAATGGAGACAATGAATTTAAAAGAAAAAAAATTGAATTTAAAAGAAAAAAAAAAAAAGGGAATTCCCTGGCTGCCCAGTGGTTAGGACTCCACACTTTCATTGCTGAGGGCCCGGGTTCAATCCCTGGTCAGGGAACTAAGATCCCAAAAGTTGTGTGGCGTGGCCTAAAAAAAAGAAAAAAAAGAGGAATGCATTGGAAAGATACAAGGGCATCCCAAAGGGCTGAAGGCTCAGTAACCAAGGTTGGGAAGGACAGATGTGGGGACGACATGGGTCTGCCTCCTGAGAGCGGCTGTTAATGTGACCTAGTTTGAGTCACTTCCAGTCTCCGTGTCTGTTTGTTGTTTCCAGTTTCCTGGAGTGACAGTCGTATAGGCTTAACTGGACTTAGTGCTCTGCTCCTGGATCACACAGCCTTCTCCCCACTCCCCACCATCTTCTTATTAGTTACCTTAATACTACCCATTGTGGATAAGGTATGTTAGGGTAAGGATGTGAATAGGTAACATCACGTGATGCTCAGGTTTGCTGAATGGTCTCTATGTGTTGGGCGCTTTTCAAATATTGCTTATTCTGCCACCCCCACAGCCCTGTGTCTTATGTACTGTTGCATCTCCTATTTCTCGGATGAGCAAAGCAAAGCCCAGAAAGGCCAAGCAGTTTCCCAAGGTTGTAAAGCTTTTCCCCGACATTCAATACTTGGCAGGTCATGCACATATCTTTAACTTTATGGCTAACAGTGTGGATGGTAGTTGAGGTTTGGTCTCTGCAAACATCCTGTGCTAACACCTTAGGGTTCCGGGCGTGATCATAGCCCACGTCTTCTTACCAGTGGAAGTCAGAGCCGTGTCCTGGCTGTCTGAAGAGCTTGGCATCCAAGCCTCCCTCTGACCTAGATCAGGGTGGGAGGAACATGTGGGGAGCAGGCTTGTGCATGGGGAGGGGCAGGAACAAAACCAGAGGGCTCAGCAGTAGTTGGGGGCGGGGTGGTCCAGCTAGATTCACAGAGCTCATGGGCCAGCACTTCCAGAGTCATACAGTGGGTCCTGTTTCCAGGGTTACTGGGGATGGAGCAGAATGAGATCAGCACAGGGGCGTCAGTAGGAATGGCATCACCCATTTCTGTTTGACACTAATTTAACTGAGATCTTTGGTAGCCTTCTTCTTTTGGTTTTGTTTTGTAGCCTCCTCTTCAGTTCTCTTCTCCTTTATTTGTAAACTGCCGGCCCCTTTTTATTGATTACCATTATACCCACATTCCACCCCCCAGCCCCGTCATTTTGTAATCTCTGAGTGCAGCAATGTCACCCCTGCCTTAATTTATGGCAGGGGCCCAAAGTCAGCTGCCTGCAGGGGCAGGTGTCATAAATGGATAAAGAAGCTGGTAAGCTCTGTATCAGCCTGGAAAGCATGCATTCCTTCTAAAAAGGGGAAACTACCTCTAGGATCTGTATTTTCATGTAAAATTCCCAATTTTTAAATTTTGCCAATAGTTAGTTTTTAAAAGTGGGCAGGCCAAAGACATGGAAACAACCTAAATGTCCGTGGACAGATGAATGGATAAAGAAGCTGTGGGACATATATACAATGGAATATTAGTCATAAAAAGGAATGAGATAATGCCATTTGCAGCAACGTGGATGCAACTAGAGATTATCATACTAAGTGAAGGAAGTCAGAAAGAGAAAGACAATACCATATGATATCACTTAAATGTGGAATCCAAGATATGACACAAATGAACTTATTTATGAAAGAGACTCACAGACATAGAGAACAGACTTGTGATTGCCAAGGATTGGGAGTTTGGGATTAGCAGATTCAGACTATTATATATGGAATGAATAAACAACAAGGTCCTACTGTAGAGCACAGGGAACTATATTCAATATCCTGTGATAAACCAAAATGGAAAATAATATGAAAAAGAATGCATATGTATGTATAACTGAGTCAGTGTGCTGTACAGCAGAAGTTAACACAACTTTGTAAATCAACTATACTTCAATAAAATAAATTCTAAAAATTAAAATAAGGGACTTCCCTGGCGGTCCAGTGGTTAAGACCTCACATTTCCACTGCAGGGGGCACAGGTTCAAGCCCTGGTTGGGGAACTAAGATCCCGCATGCTGTGCTGTGTAGCCAGTAAATATAAAATAAGGTAAAATAAAATAAAATGGTAGGCCAATACAACACATCTCTCAGCATTGCCAGTTTTGGATGATACTGTTGGAGGCAGGCAGGTGGCAGGGAACACCTGCATCTCCATCCTGGCTTCCAAAGGGACCAGAGATGCTCCAGACTGTTCCTGAATCAGCCCCTCTCTCCTAATTGACTTTAGGCTATAAACCATATTTTTATGTATGTGTTTATGTTACTCAGCTGGAAGACTTATTTTTTCAGCCTAATACGTGAAGATAAAATGAAAATATTCAGTTATAAGTTGGCTCTCTTATCACCTTTACTCTCCCAATTGGATGTTAAACTCCTCCAAGGCAGAAGCTTATGGGTGCTTAAGATATATTTTTAATTGATTGATGTAAATAAACATGTTTGAAATATAACATTAAGTATTCTCTAGGTAAAGAGATGTTTTCAGTGTTTGTTGGTCTTCTTAATGTGTTTCTGTGTTGTGGGATGATTTTCAGAGTTATGTTTTGCTTTTCTTTTAGGCATATTATTTAAAATGTCCTTCCTCAGGAGTTTTCCTTAGGTCATTTTGTCTTCAAGGGGTTAAACACATTTTCTTACATTTTCCTTAACTCTTCTTCTATACCTGTATCTTTGTGGTAGAGATGGTTTTCCTTGGGATTTCTAAAATCAGATAATGTGCTCTTGCTTTTGGACTTATTTCCAAATAAAAAACTAGTATAGAATAATAGTCTTGGGCCAGATTGCATATTTTTATGCAATTTGCAGGTGCTCAAATGCAAACTATTATTTTCTTTTTCATATTCTTTTCCATTATGATTTATCACAGGATATTGAATATATTAGTTCTGTGTGCTATACAATAAGACTTTGTTGTTTATCCATTCTATATATAATGGTTTGCATCTGCTGATCCCAAACTCCCATTCCATCCCTCCCCTATCCCCCTTCCTCTTGGCAACCACAAGTCTGTTCTCTGTTTGTGAGTCTGTTTCTGCTTCATAGATATCTGTGTCATATTTTAGACTCCTCAAACTAGTTCTTGATGTCTCTATTTATATAATTTTAATATGATTTCATTAAGGTGGACTTGCAAAAAATTTTTGAAATATTTTTACAATTTTCATACAGTTTCATGTTTTGATACTTAACATGGTCTTTGTTTTATTTGTCCTGTTTGGAGAGAGGATTTGTGGAAGTGTGAGAGCACCCAGGACCAGAGAATCTTGGTGTTGAAAGAACAGGGAGTCAGTGTGACGTTCTCCTCAGTGAAGGCTTTGGTCCCTTGGGTAGGAGGGAGCTCCCTGCCCCCCACAGCTGTCCTTTCCTCTTCTGAGAAGTTGTATCTTTTTGGATGGTTTTTCCTCATTGTGAACTGACACCTATCTCCTGGTCATTTCCATGCTTTGAACTGAATTAAACACAGAGCAAGTCTAACCCTTTTGGGCTCTCCACATCCATGGTAAGATCGTTGAGGGCTGTGAGCATGTTGTGTATTCCTCTGAGGGCCTGGGACCACATTCTAGGGCACTTGGGGGTCCAAAGGACCCAGATGGAAATCCAGGCTCCACCTCGGACTGACAGAATGGCTGTGGACAAGTGACTTAACCTCCCTTTAGGGGAGGTTTCCTTATCGGGTTATGGTGAGTATCAAATAAGATAGTGAAAATACCCAGTACAGCCCCTTGACTGCAGTCACTCAGTAAGTGATGCGGGGAGTTAGAACTTGCTGGTTAAACTGAAAGGAAGGAAGTCTTGCAGAATGCCTTAGAGCTGAGCCAAGACAGCCTAGAATCCAAGGCCAGGCTCCTCGGGAAATGAGTCTTTGGTGCTTACCTTGTAGAGCGTCCCACACAGCTGCCGGAGAGTGATGAGGAGCACTTCCTCCTGCCTGGATCCCATCAGTGAGCCCGGATGCCCCGGAAACCTAACACCAAGGAACACTCTAATCAATGCACAGTCTTACACCCTAGAGAGTGTAAGAGAGAGAGAGTTTGTGTCCTGAATCCCAGCGCTCTTCATTCAGAGGCTGATGAACTGGGCTTCTCTGTCCAGAAGGAAACCTTGGTTTTCATTCACTCTCTCCCCCCAAACTCCTCCCTGATTCAGATGCAAGAACCTTCCAGCTTCCCCTCCCTTTGACCACTACCTCCACCGTCTTCTGTAGCTTCACCAGGCTCCCCTTCCTCTTTGGGGTATGGCTCCTGCAAATCTCCCCTAAAAGGAGAGAGTGAAGGCCAGCCTAGGCCCGGCCAAACCAGGGTCCCCCCTTTACTATTTCAAGGTGGCTTCCAGTTAAGAGGCTGATTAGGAGTTATTTATTTGATGAGCAAGTACCTGAATTGTTCAACTAGTTTTGAAAAAAATTTAAAACTAAAACAAGCACGCAGCCCCCAAAGTTTTCCTTAGGTCATTTTGTCTTCAAGGGGTTAAACACATTTTCTTACATTTTCCTTAACTCTTTTCTTCTACACCTATATCTTTGTGGTAGAGATGGTTTTCCTTGGGATTTCTAAAATCAGATAATGTGCTCTTGCTTTTGGACTTATTTCCAAATAAAAAACTAGTATAGAATAATAGTCTTGGGCCAGATTGCATATTTTTATGCAATACGTAAGAAGTTAGTATTTGTACTTAGCGAATCAACGGAATTTTAAACAAAATTAGATCTTCACTTTGAATTTTGGTGGTTTCTTTGGGTTTATATAAAATGTAAAAAATTATGTGATATTATACTAACTTTGTGTTCACTGGATTGTGTAGTAAGTGGATAACACAGAGGTGCTTTTTTAATATTCTTCCATCTAAAACTGTGATCCGGACAGAAGCAGGCAGATCACCTTGCTCTGGGGTCCCCTTGAAGTCGGTCCCTTGATTCCTCCAAGTTTCTATGAGGAGATGCTATGGGAAATTACTTAGCTGGGTGCTGTCACCGTGGATGTAGACCCGGGTGATGTGATCTTGTGAGAACAGGCCTAGACTAAGCAACACCTTGCTCTCTGTTTCCCCAACCCTTCGTTTTGAAAATATTCAAATTTATAGGAAAGTTGGGAGAGTAGTACAGTGAAGACTTACTGTTAACCTATTGCCACATGCCAATATAAACACAATTCTGTTTTTATTGAAACAACTGAGAACAAGTGCAGACAGCATGAATAAGGATGTGTTCCTACATAACTGAAATACCATTAGCACACCTTAGAAAATTAACAGTAATTTCCCAATATCAGCTGATAAACAATCCATGATCCAGGTTCAGATTCTCCCAATGGTCCCTAACATGTCTTTTCAGCTTAAAAAGAAATACAGGCTCCCATCAAGGTTCATAACTTTGTTGTTATGCTTTTGTTTTCTTTTTAAATTTAGAAGAGTCCCTGCTTTGGGGGTGTGTATGTTTTGTGACATTGACCTTTTTCCTTTTTGGAAGAGACCAGGATAATTATCTTGTAGAATGCCCCCCAATCTGGATTTGTCTAATTGATTCTTCATAGGCTTTTTATTTTTACTTTTTGGTTAGATTTTTGGAGCTATGCTTACAGCAATGTGTATAAATCTCAGGTATGCGGGTTTGTGAAATACCACGTTCCAGCCTCTGGGATTCTGGGAGCCTTATCTGGAAGCCTCCCAAGACCTTATCTCTGCACTTGTTTCTTGCAGCTTGGGGCAGAGGCAACTTCCTGGCACTTTCCTCTGGTTCATGGTACTGAGGCTGGGCAGCTTCCAGGGTAGGCAGCTCCATTGTACTTCTCAGATCCCCCACCGGGGTTTCAGTTAGAGGAGTTATTGTTTAGTTCCCCTTCTAAAAATGTCACATTATGTAATTATCCTGGCTTTAGGAGATTTGGGTTGTTTTTATACCACGTGAATGAATTGGCAATTAGGAAAGTCATTTTAAAGCTTTCGGTGATCTAATTCAATTGTTCAAACTGCCTTAATAAGTAGGTTGTAATAAGACACAATGCTTGGGTTTTTAGTTTCTCACAACCTAGTGTTTTTTTTTTGTTGTTGTTTGTAGAGATCCAATATCAGGCCAGAGGTATTTCACAGTCCTTTATTTAAAAAAAAATAAAAAGCCAAATGTTAAAAACGATGACCTGGGCCAACTTTGTCTTTACTATCCTAATTACCTTTCTCCTCTTCTGAATACTCCACATTCTTTCCCTTTTTTTTTCCATTTTCAACACACATGCCAAATGGGGTTGACAGTTCATGGTTGTAAATTGGGGGCTTAACCTGGGGCAGTGAATTCCATAAAATCACATGCAAAGTTTGTGTGTATTTGCTGATGGGCTTTGATCTGAAGAGAGGCTTCCCTAGATTTCCTCAACTTTTTAGAGGTGTCTGTGAGCCTCAAATAGTTAAAAACACTGACTTAAATAATTATTTCCTCCTACAACCTTTGATATTTTCTCTGACCCTTGACGTAGTATCTTCTTCTTCTTAGTAATCTTTTTGTGTACTATTTGTTTTGGATTAAAAAATTATAAGGAATACAACTAAATTCATTCATAGTAATAGTCATCACGCAGAAATAACTGCTGTTTACACATTGGTAGATAGTTACCTATCTACCTATCATGATCTACCTATTCATCTATAAATCATCTTACTGTCTGTCTATCTACGCACACACACATGCACACAGATATTTTTGAAAGGAATCATTCTATATGAACCCTTCCCACTTTGCTAAATGTAGATCAATAACATTTTTGTTTAATTGCTGCAGGGTAGTCCACTGTATGGGTATACTGTCATTTATTTAACCAATCTTCTATCATGGACATAGATATTTATATTTTAATAGGAATCAAACCTTAAGCAACAGGAGTAGAGGAAGAGACAGGAGGAACTCGGGGTTTTGCTGGTCCCAGGAGCCCACTTCCTTTGTCTTACCTTCCAAGCCCCACATCAAAGGTTAGGCTCTGGACTTTGGGTCAGAGAATATGTTTGCTTTTTCCATAAGAAAGGAGAACTGTACTTTCACACTCATTCCTCTAACTCCCAAGGGTAGAGACGTGAATTGGCAAGTCATTTGAAATCAATAAAGAATAGTTTTAGAGGGTCAATTTACTTCAAAGCAGCTTCATTTTAATCCATTCTCAGAGAAAATAATCTGAAAAAGAATCCTCAAACTAACACAACATTGTAAATCAATTATACTTCAATAAAAAAGGAATTAACAACAACAAAAAAGAAACAAAAAAAGTCGGCTATCTGATCAGCCAGTTTGCCTGATACTAGGAAAGAACAAGTTAGTGACAGAATTTACAGCATCCCACCTGGAATGCTTGTTTTATGAAATCTACGTTATTCATTGATATGAATGCCACCGACATAACAGTAAATGAAAATTTATTAAGATTCCAAGTATAATTTCCCCAAATTTGAAGACAGAAACCACAGACAACCTTTCATTCACTGAAGTAAGCTCATTTACTGAATCACACACTTGTAGCCTAAAAGACTAAATTCAGTAGCCCTTAAAAGGTGGCCAGTTTAGTCTCTACCTCACTGGCTGCTAAAGAGCCAACTTCAAACAAACACTACCGAGAAAAAAAAGAAACTTCAAATTAAATAAAGCAACCAAATAAGCCTAAAAAAAAAAAAGAAATTTCTATACCGAAGAGTGCATATGTCTAAAAATTCAAGTGAATTAAAAGGTTAGAATACAATTCTCAGAATACAAAACATATAAATGATTTTAAAAAATCGATTCTCACTTTCCAAGGTTCAAATGGGCCTGATTTTGTATAGTTTACCTTATATTTAAAAAGTCTTCATGAAAATTATTGTGGGGAAAAATTGAATACTTTAATGGTTAAAACGCTCGAGTCACGTAGTCAGGGGAGAGACTTTGTCGTGTATAAGTCAGCGTGCTTTTCCTCTGTCTGCGTGTGTCCGTATTTCCCTGTGCCATGTTGTTGAAAGAGGTATTGCCGATTTTCTTGTCTTCCTTTCTCTCTTATCCATTTACCAAGGACACGTCCAGATTAGAGGCTGCACCATTCAACACCCTTGGGTCCAGGGTAGTAACTGTTCCCATCTGGCTATGTGTGATGAGTGGTGTTTATGTCATGGCATAAATCACATTTTGCTGTTCCATCAGCTGAGATGCTAACCATTAAAAAAATTTACTCTGTCTACAAAAATCAGGAACCAGGGATTTTTGTATGGGGGCAGTCCTTTAACAGTTATTCCCCAAGTCTGTCTGTAAAGATAAACAATCAAATTACTATCCTCACTGAAAGAGTATAGGAAACAACAAGAAATACAAGCTCACAGATAAAAGATGACCTTTCATAAGGACAGGTAGGAAGCCATTTTAAGGAAGACAGAAGGCAACCAAGGAAACCCAATACCCTTTTGAAAAAGTCTTTAAGAATGTCATCCTTTTTCACCAATCCAGCCAGCAACACAGCCTCAGAGAGCTCAAGATGAATTTCCAGAAAAGCATGGAAAATAAAGTAGGTTGATAGCATCCTGTGACTGACTTAATGCTCCTCACAACTCTCTGTGGACTCCAGCGAATACAGAAAATCAATTTTATTTATTTATTTGCATAGTACATGATTGCCACTAGGAAAACACACAAAATCTAAATAAGTTAATAATTAACCAAGGTGATGACATTTCATGTAAAGTAAAATGGAAGATTGCTTTTTTGGGAAAAGAATAAAGCTAAAGGTAAATCTTAGATACTTTACAGGAAATAGTATGTGTACTTTTAAAATGATGGTGTTGGGTTCCTTAAAAAACTAAAAATAGAACTACCATATGACCAGCAATCCCACTACTGGGCATATACCCTAAGAAAACCATAATTCAAAAGGACACGTGTCCCCCAGTGTTCATTGCAGCACTATTTACAATAGCCAGGACATGGAAACAACCTAAATGTCCAACGATAGATGAATGGATAAAGAAGGTGTGGTACATATATACAATGGGATATTACTCAGCCATAAAAAGGAACGGAATTGGATCATTTGTAGAGATGTGGATGGACCTAGAGTCTGCCGTACAGAGTGAAGTAAGCCAGAAAGAGAAAAACAAATATCGTATATTAAGACATATATGTGGAATGTAGAAAAATGGTACAGATGAACCTATTTGTAGGGCAGGAATAGAGACATAGACGTAGAGAATGGACATGTGGACATGGGGTGGAAGGGAAGGGTGGGGTGAATTGGGAGATTAGGTTTGGCATAAATACACTACCATGTGTAAAATAGATAGCTAGTGGGAACCTGCTGTATAGCACAGGGAGCTCAGCTTGGTACTCTGTGATGACCTAGATGGGTGGGATGGAGGGGTGGGAGGGAGGTCCAAGAGGGAGGGGATATAGGTATATATATAGCTGATTCATTTCATTGTACAGCGGAAACTAACACAACATTGTAGAGCAATTTTACTCCAAAAAAAAAAAAGACAAAAAAAAAATGATGGTGTTGGCCAGTAGAAGTGAATAAGGACTGTCATGCCTGAATAGATGGAGGCGAGATCCTGATTCACTTCTGGTTTATTCCACACGCCTTGGGATGTTGTCACAGAGCCTGTTTTTGCTGTGTCACCACTGCTTTTGTGAGCAGCCCAGGGTTTCTACTCTGATGGGACCATGCCACTGATTCCTGCCTGCCACCGGCTTCGTAGGAGTCTGAGGCTGCAAGTTCCATTTCAGGAATTCGAGTTACACCAGTTTTGCATCTTGAGCCTCAGCAAAGTTCTAAATGGGGAAGTGAAGATTTCCCTTGGATGCTTTATCTTGTTTAGAACTCTGTTCACAGCACAGATAGTCAGCATCCTCGTTTCCATGGTAAGCTGGTGGCTCCCTGAATCATCACAAACTTAACTCAACCAAGGAGGAAGGGATAACGTCTGGTGCCTTTTCCCTGTGGGGAAGACAGACCCTTTAATGCGAGATACGCCCTGCAGACCGGCTCCTGTTCCTGGAAGGGAGACTGAGGTCAGGCCAAGCATGTGGGTCAAAGCCTCACGTTTCTCATTTCACTGTGTGATGACCAGGGGCGGAGGGGAGCTGCTGCATCATTCTCATTTCCGTCACTGGCAGCTGTTACTTTGCTAGTAGTTTAAATGATCTCAAGAACTCTAAGCTGAGTTCAGATGTTTGTTTATTGGCCCTGCCTTTGGCTTCTGAAAACAGTCTTTTGTGTCCTCCCGGTCTTCAGAAAAGGCTCTTCTCAGAATCAGCCCTTCCTCCCTCCTTGCTCTCTTCTGGGAGCCAGCTTCAAGCTCAGGAAGAAAATTAACTAAAGGGGACGAGGGGCTCAAAACTGGTTAGAGGGGAGACTCCGACTGGAAACGGAAAGGAATTGGGACTCAGCATCCTGCATTTGTGCTTTGTTTTTGCAACTTGGAGTGAGTTGCGTTAATGAATTAAGCAGCAGGCTAGTAATGGAAAATATCGGTCCTGGCCTGGTGGGGGAGCCAAATACTATAGGTTTGTAACAGGAAGGCTGTGGATTCTGGCTTCATTGTTGGGCCAGTCATTTGTGAGCTGGTGGCAGGACCGCAGGCCACACACTTGGGTGCAAATCTTCCATGAACCGGAGCTGCCCGGGGCGTGTGGCCGGTGTCGGAGCCGTGGCCGAGGGAAGATGGTGAGCCTTGGGTGTCGGTTCTGGTGTGGGTCCCCCGTCCGCGCTGAAGAAGATGCAGGATGCCGGACTCCGTTTTGGGGCAGGGAGGGGGCTGCTGAGATGGACGAGCCGATGTGAGTGTTTTGCTGTTGATGCTTTTTTTCTGTGTCATCCCCTGTAGAGTTCCGGGAACGCGTCCTACCGCTGCTCGATGTCTTCCTCTGCGGATTTTTCCGATGAAGATGATTTCAGCCAGAAATCTGGCTCTGCATCTCCAGCTCCTGGAGATACCTTACCCTGGAATTTGCCTAAACATGAGAGATCGAAAAGAAAGATCCACGGGGGCTCGGTGCTGGACCCTGCGGAGAGGGCAGTGCTTAGGATAGCAGGTAAGAGCAAGTGGGGGCGGGGGCAGGGGATAGAGGGAGGTGCGAGGAGAGTTGCGGAAATTCACCCATGGAGTCCCCGGGGGCCCTGTCTGGCTGGGAGCTGATGCGCTGGGCAGAGATCTGCGCTCAAGGTGGAGAAGGAGGATGACCATGTTTACTTTCTGTCCTGATTTATCAAAAGAGCGATTGGCCCTGCCTACTGGTGACTAAGCTGTTTGGCCCTGTCTTCTAGTTGGAGGAATCGATACCTTTGAAACCAAGGGGATATTTACAGGCATCTGCATTGAAGTTTCCTATTTATGTGCAGTCGCCACCGTGCCAATCTGAAAGTATTAACTCAGTGATTCCCGGTGTGTTTGCTGGAAGCTTCGTTTCCATGTTTGCATGGGAGCTCTGAGCGACCACATTTAACGGGGGTGGTGGGGTAGATTCCTGGGTTCTGGTACCCAGAATTGCGGAGGGTATTTTAGCAACCTGGATGCGGTTTTGTGTGTGTGTGTGTGTGTGTTTTTTTTTTTTTTTTAAGTGTAGCATCTCTGTCAGCATCATGTGTTTGTAGCAGCTTCTGCCCCTGGTGCTCTTGAGGGTTTAGCCATCATGCATCCCTGATTAATTAATACCTGGGAGGGGCCAGTGTTTCTGTTACCCAGGGTTCCCTTGCACTGCCTTTAGGTCCCAGAAGTGATGGCTTGTTTTACTTGGCTGAAAGCTGAGCCTGCTGTGGAAATCTATCCCCCCGCCTGCAGTGCCTGTGTGGTTTGTGTGTATGTGAGCTGTGCTTTCTGGGGTGGTTGTTCCTCAATTTTTTTTTCTCGGAAATGGTAATGGGGTAGATTGGGGTGTGTCTTCGGGAGCTCTCTTGCAAAGGCCAAAGGCCAGGTGTTTATTGGAGTTGGTTTCTGCAGTGGATCGGGCCTCTCTCCCCTCCCCCACTCTCTCCCCCAGGCCCCTTCCCACTCAGTTTCTTTTGCCTCCCACCATCATGCAAAGTTGGTACTTGTACTCCTTTGGGGGTGGGGGTGGGGGCTGGAGGGGACTAGCTCAGGTCCCAGCCATCATGGTGGCTGAGTCCCCCTAGTGTCCCCCAGTGGGATTTTCTGATTACGGGAAAAACAAACAGGGCCCAGCCAGCCATTCTCTAGTCCAGGTTTCTGGGGCAACAGCTTTGAGCTTCTTCTGGCTTCTGTTGTGAGATGCTGGCTGGTCTCACCCAGGCCTTCGAAGAGGAGGGTGGAGGGGGAGAATGGGGTGGAGGGAGGATGGAGACAGCTTGGGAGCCAAGTGAGAGTGGGCAGGGGTGGCCTGGGAGAGGTGCAGAGCTGGGCGAGTACCAAAAAGTGTTTGGCCACCGAGGCCTGATTCCTTGCCCTGTCAAGATACCGCCAAGGGAGTGGAGGAGACAGTGCCAGAACCAGGGTACCAGATATTTGGCTCAGCAGAAAGGGAAGATGGGTGAAAGGCGGGGGCGTGAGAAATTGCTGGGGCTTAGTAGAAAGCCTGGGATGCCTGTCCTTTGCGTTTTTACGGAAGGTACAAGGTCCTTCTGTCTTGAGAGTTTTGATAAAGGTGGCAGAGACGGGTATTTTGCTTTTGGTAGTGAAGGAAGGTTTATGAGAGAAGGAAGGGCATATGTTTGTCAGGGGGAATGAGGTTATATAAACTAACAGACAGGAAGTCAGGAGAGGCTGGTGGTAGTAGTGGTCAGTGTACACTGACGGTAGGGAAGGAATGGAGGACCTGGGGGTTCTGCTGGGTGCAGTGGACAAGTGGGTGCTGGGGTCAGTAGACTGTAGGCTCTGGGAGGGCAGGGGCCATGTCTTACTCGTTGTAAAAGGTTTACTATGAAGTTACTGGTAGTTGGTGCACTGGAGACCTCTGAGTTACATACTTTTAAGATTATATTAATTCTTCAAAAATATAACAAAACAAAATAAAACAACAAACAGAATACGCAGCCCTAGTATGGACATGTACTACTTACTGTGTTTAAAATAAATATTGATAAATTGGCTGTTGCCACACAAGTCATAATCATTTCATCACTGGCCCCAGCATAGGCTCAGGGGCCAGTCTGCAAATATCTGTTTCATTGTCATGTGGCTAAACTGTGAAATCCAGATAGATTTTGTGTTAAATTTGCCACAGATCATCCAGCGTGAGGATAAGGGAACAGGGCATCTGAGGGCATTTGGTGCAGTGGAAAACATACCATTCAGATTTCAACTTCTCATTTTATTAGGCATTTTCACACTTGGCCTGAAACTCGGCCAATCGGTGAAGTCCATCCCTAGTAGGAGACGGGGCAAGGGTCAGAAATGGTGTGTGGATGTCCATCCATCATGTTCGTTATTTAGTAATAAAGGAATTGAAAGTCTCATATTTTTATTTGTTTTTAAGGTCATAAAAATAAAATAGAATGAAAATGTCTAGAGTCAAAAAGACCATATGGTCAGGGGGAATCCCTTAAGTCATTCACATTTAATACATATTTATTAAGCCTCTGGCATAAAATGAAGATAAGCACACAGTTCTGCCTTGAAAGAAATTCTAGTCTAACGTGACCATGGATGTGCTGTGAGACAGTTACAACACGGGTGAGAGATTAGCTGTAATGGCTGTGAGTACCTGTATTATTTGAGGGGAGATTTAACTAGCTTGATGGACTAGAGTGAAAGGGAAGGCCACTACCGAGGGATGGAGCTACAGGAACACAGGGAGGTGGGTTCAAATGGAAACTGCAAGTCATCTGTGTAGCTAAAGCCTGGGATTTGTAGGGAAGAGCAGAAACTGTAAGGGTGCTTTTGGGCAATTCCAAGGAGATTGGACTATTTATGCTGTAACTGGTGGGGAATCACCTGAAGATTTTTAAGCAGTGCAATGACATAATCAGATGTACATTTCTGAAAGTCTTTTTGGTGATGGTGTCACATGTCTGATACTTATATTTTTAAAAGTGCTTTTGCATTTATTGTAGTATCTTCATTTTAAAATCTGAGACTATAATATACGCCCTTCTGATCTCTCAGGGTCAAGGTGAGAATGACATGGTAACATGGAAAGAAAGGGGCTTTGATGCCTTTAACATCATCGTAAGACAGATCGTAAGACAGATGTGCTGTTCTTACTTGCAGGATACTGTAAGTTGGGGTTTTCAGTCTCGAAGTGCCTGTAAAGGTACATGGTTTGTTAGTGACAGTGTTATTATTATTATTTTTTTTGCGGTACACGGGCCTCTCACTGTTGTGGCCTCTCCTGTTGCGGAGCACAGGCTCCGGACGTGCAGGCTCAGCAGCCATGGCTCACAGAGCTAGCCGCTCCGCGGCATGTGGGATCTTCCTGGACCAGGGCACGAACTCGTGTCCCCTGCATCGGCAGGCGGACTCTCAACCACTGCGTCACCAGGGAAGCCCAGTGACAGTGTTATTTTAAAGTATGGATATTGGACCCATGTGAATTCTTTGACGTTAGAATGTAAGGACCTTGGCAGAGTCGGTCTTTGGACTTTAATTCTTCCTCTATCATGAACCAGTTGTGTTTTCTTGGACAACTTACTGAACATTTCTCAGCTTCATTTTCTCTATCAAAAGATCATGGCTGTGGTGATTAAAGTAGTAAATGCAAAACATTTTGCAGATTCCCTGGCACAAGGAAAATGCTCTATAAATGATAGCTGACTGATGGCTGGATGCTCTCATAAGCACCTAATATGTTATTTCATTTAGGTTTCCCAACAATTTTATGAAGTAGGTACTATTATTTTCTCCATTTTTCAGTCCAGAAATCTGCTGAGAGAGGAGAGACTCTTCCCAAGGTCATAGGAAGTGGTTGAGCTAGGATCTGAATTCAGGCCGTCTTGACTCCAGAGGCCAAGCTCCTAACTGCTCTGCTTTTGCTGCTTCCCTATAGAATACACTATTATTATTAGCAGATTGATCCTTTATTATCTTTCCAAGAACGCATGGGATAAAGGCTGTTTTTACCAACAACCCCAAATACTGCTTGTTCATTTTGACTGGTTCCTTCAACAGACAGTTAAAATCACTGCAGTGTGCAGTGATTGTATTCGCAAAACTGGGTGCTACTGGGTGTCAATTTCTGATGAAGGATCAGACTATGCCCTTAATGACCTTACTCACTGTGAGGGAGACAAGACAGTTTTGAGAGATCTTCATTTGTATATATGTGGTCTGTATATGGGATGACTCTTAGGGATCGAATTGCTAACCCTTTCATTTCCAGAAGGTGTCCCATATGATCCCTGTTTGTTACTTCATGAACTAATGTATACATAAATACATGACAAGTTGCAAGAAAACTCTAGTGATCCTAAAGGCTTAGTGGATCAAACTCAGATCAGTGGTCAGGACAGAGAAGAGAAGTGTAGTCTTGCTCTGTTTGGAGTAACAAAAATAGGCCAATTACTGATGAGAAGTAAAGCTTTCCAATTCTAATTCAAGTAAGTTTTATCAAGAGTATACAGTTTTCCAAGAGTACTCATTCCCATCTGACATTTCATGGAAAATGATCCAGATTCACATCACTGAAAAAGAAAAAAGAATCATCAAGGACAAAAAGTCAGTACTTATGAGAGAAGAAATAGGAAGGGGAGATGTGGGCAGAGGTGAAGCTGTCATAAATCAGAGAGTCAACAATGAGATGGTTCATCTAATAATCATAACAACAACAGCTAACACTTATAAAGTTATCATAAAGTTGAGATATCACAACTTTATGATATGATGATATATGATGAACTTTATTTTATTTTTTATTTTTATTTTTTTTTTGCGGTACGCGGGCCTCTCACGCTTGTGGCCTCTCCCGCTGCGGAGCACCGGCTCCGGATGCGCAGGCCCAGCGGCCATGGCTCACGGGCCTAGCCGCTCCGCGGCATGTGGGATCTTCCCGGACCGGGGCACGAAGCCGTGTCCCCTGCATTGGCAGGCGGACTCTCAACCACTGTGCCACCAGGGAAGCCCATGATGAACTTTATGATATGATTATCCTGATGAAGACAGGATAAGTAACTTGGCCACGTCACATAGTCAGGAGCCAGGATTCCTTCCAAGGCCGGCTGACTTCTGTCAGTCCTCTTAAACACACCTGTTTACGTGTCTGGGTACCAACCGGTTTCTCCAGTGGACTCTTAAATTCACCACTTTAGTATATGATACATGCCAAAGCGAAGGGAATTGTACCCATTTTACTCACATTCAGTGGAGACCAGTGCTATGTGGGGTGAATAATGGTAGGGAGAAGGAGGGAGGTGACAACGTGAGACGGGTGCTGTGAATCGACTCGGGCTGTGGCTGCGGCAGATGCGCGGGCCGGCTCTGGGGGGCGGAAGGGAGGGACCGCCGGCTGGTCCCCGGGCCGCGGGGCGGCGGGCGCGCAGGCGCAGGCTTCTCCAGGCTGTCAGGACCCCCGCCCGCCCCCAGAGGCG
>NW_020174103.1:1640447-1724659 GCF_003031525.2 Neophocaena asiaeorientalis asiaeorientalis | reverse complement strand
TCCCCCGCTGTGCCCTCCCTTCCTCTCCCAGGGGCGCGGGCGAGTGTCTGCGGCGCGGCGGCCAGGAAATGCCGCAGATGCGCCGCGCAGCATCCCGGGCGGAGGCAGCGCGCGCGTCCTCCCGGCTCCGAGCAGGCGCCCAGCGCAGAGCCAGGGTGGCGGCCGCCTCGGCCTCCGAGGGTCCCGGCTCCCGCAGCCCTCCGCCTGTCCCCGTCGGGTCCCGGGCTCCTCAGCGCGGCGTGGCGCTGCAGGTCGCCGCCCCCGGGCTCGCCGAGATTGGCCGCTGCTGAAACCTGAGAGGACTGTGGCTCCTGCGGGCCGGGCGGCCCCGCACCCGCGGCCCGCCAGGGGGCCTGGGCGTCTCCCCGGCCGGCTCTGGCTCTGCTCCCCCGGGTCTGCGTCCCCGGCTCTGCGCCCCCAGCTCTGCGCCCCGCGCTCTCCCCCAGCCTGCTCTCCTTCCGCGTTTCCATTACCAAGGCTGCATCTTGCTGACTGCGATCCTGTCCGGGGTTCGAGCGGGAGAGGGGAATTGGCCAGTCGTCGCTTAGGTAAACTTGGGCATGGCGGGGTACCTGTCCCCAGCCGCTTACCTGTACGTGGAGGAGCAGGAGTACCTCCAGGCCTACGAGGATGTCCTGGAGAGATACAAAGGTATGTGGTTCCCCGCGCCCGGGCCGCGGGGCTTGGCAGGGACCAGAGAGGTGACCGTCGCCTTTGCTTAACCCGAGCCACCACTGCTTGGGCACAAGTAAACAGGTGTCTGGACCAGTCTTGGGAATGGACCAGGTCTTTTTGGGATGGAATTCCGTACCCCAGCGCAGGGAGGGTGGTGGGGTGGGCGACGGCCCGTAGACGCCCTAGGACGAGCAGTACAGTGCGGGGGAGGGGTTTGGTTTCCAAGAAGCACGTTGCGTTTTCTCTCCTTTGCAAAAGCTTTTAAGCACTACGCATCATCATCATTCTTCCTGGGAGGGTGGAGACCGATTAATTCTCCACAGGATTACTAAGGCGTTGCTGCTCTTGCTTGGTATGGCGTATTGGTTAACCCTATCAAAAAGGTCCTTGGCTTCTTAAATAAATGGACTGTTTCACCACTGAGAGCATCACCAAATCATTTTTCTTAAAATGATCTTATATGAAAAAAGTTTATGGTTTGTGACTATATATCTATTCTTACGTATGATAAAGATTACTTGATAGTGTGATGCATGAAAGACTTTCGTCAGTGAGTCTGTGGTAAATTTAAACGTAAAGGAGTATATTTTGAGATATTTTTCTGCCTATCCTTTATGTTGGGGAAATTCTACGATAAATAGTATTGATATTTTAGTATCATGTTTATTTTGACTTTATAGTTAAATGTGACGTTAGATAAAGAGCATCTTCTCATCTTAAAGGGTATTTTTGTCTCTGGAAATTATTTTTCAGTGTGTCCAGACGGTCTCCTAACTGTGGCTTCTAAGCGCTCCACACCCAGGGTAGCTCCCAGAGCCTTAATATATTCATGGTGAATAGTGGCCTATTTCATAGGTTGCATTCAAGTGGTTTTGCATCTTTTGAATATTTGCTGTCGTCTTAAGAAACTCAATTTCTGTAAATTGAATGGGGATTATATGGTTAAAAATGCATGTGTCACTAGTTTTCCATTTGTAAAAAATAGAAATATAGAATCCCGAACTGAATAATTAAATTCCCAATCCCCCCAGAGCTCAGAATCTACCCATGAATATATTTCATCTCCTTCTAGAACATGTTTTATTATTGACATTCCTTTAATCCATGTAGAATTCTGTAAACAGCACAATCAGAATTCCTTTGTGCCAAGACTCTATTGTGTATGACACTACCACTGAGCAAGTGCAATGATATTTTAGGCTAAAGCACATTTGTAGCACCTGTGTGTGTGTTCATGTGCAGTACACTCACGTTTACATCTGTCCTCCCGTTTAAAAATAAGGTTCTTAATCAGTTGTTCCAGAACCTTAAAAATGAGAAATATTGCAATATACTAATAAACCTCATGGAAGATGTACACCTATGCTCTTTAAGGTCAGAAAGAAAAATGTCTGAAAGTTTGAAAGTATGTACCTTTTTTACTTTTGAAGAAAATGATAGCTGTATGAATTTTTGTCCCATCAAGTTTTACCTCTGTGACACACGGGTGATTGCAGGTGACTCGGAAAACAGACATAGCTGAGGTGATTTGACTTGCCTTGAGGAAGTGGATGTTATTTAAAAGATGGTTTTTATTTGCGTTTGGAACTAAAGGGAAATTGAAGACCTGGAGGCCACTGCAGTCGTCACTACACTTCATTTTAATTATAACCTAATGATCAGTATTGCACTTACATGTGCACTTTTTCAAACATATAGTCCCGAATTTCACCGAAAAAGTGAAGGTCGTTTCCTTCGTTTTCTTTGTGGTTTTAAAATGCTTAGGTCATCAATTTGTCCCCGACTTTATAGATGTTCTGTGTTTCATCTGGTCTTGGAAAGGAGAGTAAGAGTATTGGCCAGTGTATTACGTGGAAAGCTAGAGACCTGGAAAACTCATTGTTTCCCGATGTGTTTTGAAGCCGGTTATGATTTCCCATCAGTATCCAATTCGATGACTTCATTACAGAGCTTATTATCCCGATGACTTGCTGTGGGGGCTGATCTAATCAGAAAAGAATTGTAGGCTTTGAATAGGGAGTGTCAGATCACTCAACTCTCAAAGTACAGTTGTTGCATTTTCTGAAATCATGCATTGTTCAAAACATTTTCCATTCCCATTTGAACGTCAGAGAGCTTATTTTGATTTTCATTTCTGCCCGAGTTCCTTGGTTCCAGGATGACTTTGCATTTGGCTGGAGTGTTATCAGGTTGCCAAGTGATCATATGCCCCAGCTGTTGAATGTGTAAGTGGTGGGGTCAGCTGTAACAAATTCAGAATCTGTGACAGAAACGTAGAATTACAATAACCTATAATGTTAGCAGTTATGACTGTTAGGTTTAGAAGTTGAGAGTTTAGTCCTCAGATGGCTTTGGAAGGACTTCAGACCTAGCCTTCTGGAGCAAAACAAGAATAGCGGCAAGTGAGCGAGCCCTAATTATTTATGGTGTGGTCTATTCTTGGGTCTTACTTTGGTCCTTTACTTCTGAGTGAAAATAGGCAACTGTTTGCTGAATTAGAATAACACAGAAAGAGCTATTTGCTGCAGAGAAGGGTGCAGTGTCCTGATTCATATTCCAATCCCTTTGCTTATAAAATACATTCATCGCCAGGATATTCAGGGCATCTGATTAAAAAAAAATCTCATTACTTCAGCAGATTACCACAGACAGGGAGAATAAAGGCATTTACTTTCGAATAAAACATATTTCTTTGTTATTGTTTATGCTAGAAATTGCCCGTGTCAGTGGCTTTCTTTAATATCTATAGTGAATTATGCAGTTTATTTACCATGTAAATAGAAAACATTTTTAGTAGGTTAGCACAAAAGATGCAGAACATCCCTCTTGTCTTTCCTGTCAGTATAAGGAAACTAACCTACATACTGTTATTATAATTATTATATATTATTATATTATCAATATTAACTAGATGTCACTCTAATCTATGAAATTCTGCTGTTTGAGTCTATCATTGGAAGATTTTCTTTCCTCCACACATTGTTACTTTTTAAAATTGATACTAAGTGTGAAAATGAGATCACTAATGTGAACCCAATAAATTTTATTCTATACATTTTAGACTTAACGGACAAGGAAGGTAAATTATTTTGGTCCAAGAAAATGGATATTTTTCCATTGACCTGGAAATTAATCAGTTATCCCCAGACAGCTATAAAAAGGGTTTCATTATTATTCTCTATGAAGGCTGAGTGGCAGATTTCGTACTTATCTATATCTATATCTATCTATCTATCTATCTGTCTATCTGTATATCACTAAAAAACCCTCTTCGATTAAGAAAAAGGCAAAATTTTCTGTTTCTCATGAAAATGTTGAGGAATTGCTAAAGCAATTGCTAAAGTCCCTTCTCTCATTAGAGCCGTGTGATTCTGCTCATGCCCATGGTGACAAAATGAACTGAGAACTACTCACAGCCAGTAGTTTTCATTTTCACTTCAGTTTTAAGTCCTTTCGTAGATATGTGAATGGTCAAAATCCTGTCTTTTACTGTGTAAATTAACTCTGGTGCCTGTTGAATTGAAGCTGGAGTGTAAAGGTTTCTTTGCTTTGCTTCCTTCATACAGTGTGGCCTCAGTGGTTTTCAGCTGGCTTTAGGATTCTGCAAAATCTTGATTTCAGATTTCATCTCCTCCTGGGGCTTCATAGTCAGTTGTGTAATAAGTGACCTTTAACAGGGTTATATCTTAATAGTGTTGCATTGTAGCTAGTTATGACAGTATTAGTCTGAACTTTTTTCTTTTAAAAAATGAAATAGGCTTAACTGGTAATGACTGTTAGTTAAGATTGTGTTTGGCTGTTTGTAGCAGAAACAGATGATAGTGTTTTCTTTTTCTCAGGGACTGAGAGGCCTCAGGTAGGACTGGGAGGGCTGTAGGGCACCTCTATTTGCCAGTAGGACCCAGACTCCTATGTTTCTTCTTGGCCACTTGTAGTACATCATGTGGTTGTTCTCTCATTATAAGATGGCTGCTGCTCTTCCAGCATTTGTGTCTCAATTCCAGATGGGAAGAAGGGGAAGTACAGGGACAAAGGACAAAAGATCCAGACAAGTTGATTCAGCCTCCTTTTAAAGATCTTATTTAGAAGCCCACTTAGCAGTTTTTACTTGTATTTCACTGGCCAGAACTGTTATAGGGGCCACTGCTGTATGCAAGGCAGACTAGGAAAATAGACATTTTAGCTGGTCCCACTTAGTGCCCTGAACAAAAGTGAAATTCTGTTGGTAAAGAATAAGGAGAGAATGGATATCGTGTTTGCAACCTGCAATGTCTGTCCTGAAATTGGAAACCTAAACTCTGGACGCATTAACAACCATAACACAATGTTATGCGATTTCGCTCTAGTTGGAGAGAATTTGAGAGCTCCCTTGACGTCTCTGAGGATTTTCCAGATGACACAGTTGAGTGTTTTATGATATTGCAACATGGATTTGAAAAGTAATTTCCACTAAATAATTAGGATTTAAATCGGCCAAAGATCTTGTTCATTGCCTTACACTATAAGGAACACATATCAGTTCAGGAATGGTAATGGGTTATTAGCTACTGTTAGTGAATTTAACTTTGAACCCAAAACATCACACTCATGCTCCTTTAGTTTTTTGTTGTTGTTGTTGTTGCTATTCTGATTTAGCCTTATATGGTTATCTCAACATTTATTTAGTCAGGGACTTTAAAAAAAGCTTTATGCTTTTAAAAACTTTTTATTTGAACAATTTGGAGATGCTTGTTTTTCTGGTGTAATGATGGTTTCAGGTACTAAATGATATGTAAGGAAAGGTGGTGAGAGCAATTTGTCTTAATGTTAATCTGCAGCCAGGCAGAGAAGTGTTTGTGTTTCTGTCTCTGGGTCCCGTGTGCCCAGCAGCCTGGCTTTGTGGTGAGCTGGGGGGTTTGACCAAAGCATCTCGAGACTGAGATCCTAAGAACATCAAAAGCTACAGAGGTAACACAGAGATGGAATTTCTAGGCTGTCATGTGTTCCTTTCCATTTTAGCTCCACAACGGAGTATACAAATGTATAAAACACACTGAGGCTGTCTTTTCTCCACTGTATATTCTTGCCTCCTTTATCAAAGATAAGGTGACCATATGTGTGTGGGTTTATCTCTGGGCTTTCTATCCTGTTCTTTTTGTTTTGGTGCCAGTACCATACTGTCTTGATTACTGTAGCTTTGTGGTATAGTCTGAAGTCAGGGAGCCTGTTTCCTCCAGCTCCATTTTTCTTTCTCAAGATTGCTTTGACTCTTCGGGGTCTTTTGTGTTTCCATGCAAATTGTGAAATTTTTTATTCTTGCTCTGTGAAAAATGCCATTGGTAGTTTGATAGGGTTTGCATAGAATCTGTAGATTGCTTTGGGTAGTAGAGTCATTTTCACAATGTTGATTCTTCCAATTATATACAATGGAATATTACTCAGCCATAAAAAGAAACGAAATTGAGTTATTTGTAGTGAGGTGGATGGACCTAGAGTGTGTCATACAGAGTGAAGTAAGTCCGAAAGAGAAAAACAAATATTGTATGCTAACGCATATATATGGAATCTAAGAAAAAAAAAGTCATGAAGAACCTAGGGGTAAGACGGGAATAAAGACACAGACCTACTAGAGAATGGACTTGAGGATATGGGGAGGGGGAAGGGTAAGCTGTGACAAAGTGAAAGAGTGGCATGGACATATATACACTACCAAACTTAAAATAGGTAGCTAGTGGGAAGCAGCCGCATAGCACAAGGAGATCAGCTTGGTGGTTTGTGACCACCTAGAGGGGTGGGATAGGGAGGGTGGGAGGGAGGGAGACGCAAGAGGGAAGAGATAGGGGAACATATGTATATGTATAACTGATTCACTTTGTTATAAAGCAGAGACTAACACACCATTGTAAAGCAGTTATACTCCAATAAAGATGTTAAAAAAAAAAAACAAAGAACACACTGAGATTATTTGCCTCTATAAGCCTGGTGTTTGAGTGAGAAGATTTGTAGTTTGCAGTGTTTAGTATTTCATATTAATTTAAAAGAAACTCAGGTGCTTCTGTTACATGGGGCCCCTCTCTTTACAGTGGCTTTTGAAGAAAGTCTTCTGTGTTCATTTTTCAGCTCTTACTAATTTAGAGCACATATCTGCCTTTTACCAAAGAGGAATTTCACGTAGCTATCTGCTGACGTATATCATTATTTTATAAGCAATCAAATAAGGCTTTTATATATATATATATTTGGCTTATCTCTTTTTTTATTGGAGTATGGTTGATTTACAATATTGTGTTAGTTTCAGGTGTACACCAAAGTGATTCAGTTTTATAAATATATAAAACTCTGTATATATATCTCCATTCTTTTTCAGGTTCTTTTCCCTTATAGGTTATTACAACCTATTGAGTGTAGTTCCCTATGCTATATAGTAGGTCCTTATTGTTTATCTGTTTTATATATAGTAGTGTGTATGTGTTAATCCCAAACTTCTTATTTATCCCTTCCCACTCCCCCATTTCCCCTTTGGTAACCATAAGTTTGTTTTCTATGTCTGTGAATGTGTTTCTGTTTCGTAAATAAGTTCATTTGTGTCACTTTTTTTTTTTTTAGATTCCACATATAAGACATAGAATGTGGTATTTGTCTTACTCTTTCTGACTTACTTCACTTAGTGTGATAATTTCTAGGTCCATCCTTGTTGCTGCAAATGGCATTATTTCACTTTTTTTATGGCTGAGTAATATTCCATTGTATAGTCTATCCCTTTAATGCAATTTTATTTGCTATAGTTTTCCACCCTACTTTCTTCTCTCTCAGAAGAGGGAGCAAATAGTTCTGCTGGGGTTGGGTGCTGGGGAAAGCTTTGTCCTTTGAGTCAAATGGGATTTTACCCTGAGAGAGGCTGAAGGCAGCAGGGCAGGAATTCTCAGGAGGAGGGGCTGGCAGGGCTATTCCATTTCATTAGCAGAACCCATTTGGAAAGTTTGGCTAAAGTGCACAGTAAGCTTTAGTAGGTTTTAGGGATGGGATTGGATGGAGGTTATGGGAAGATGGATACGGGTGAATATGGAGGGTTATGTTGGACCAGACTGAAAAGAGCCTGGGATGCCACAGCCAGCACCGAGTTTGGGGTTTCTTCTCTAGGCAGGGAGGGGAACTCTAATGATCCTTGGCAGGATGTTACCAATAAGATCAGTTTTAGGGAGATGACTCTGGTAACGGTGTGGATGGTTGAATGGGAAGGGAGACTCAGGAAGCAGGGAGACAGGGCAGGAGGCCACCATAAAATTGGGGTGGTTTGAATGGAAGGCTGGATCGAGAGAAACTTTTTTCAGAAGCCGACAGCACAGCTGATGGTTGGTTCTGTGTGTGGGGACAGCATGGGGTGCAATGACTTCGTTGTTGAAGTTGTAGTCGAAGATACTTGGAGTGTGTTCTTTTTCATTTGTAAAAAATCATTTGTAGTATGTGTTCATTAGAAAATATGGTTTTGAGTTTTAAAAATTCATTTAAAGCTGCTATTAAATAGACATTAACTTAAGCCATAGATAGATGAATCCAGTAAATTCAGTAAATGCATAAATATTTCTCAGAAAAAAAGAAAATATGGTTTTGAAACAGCAGTCTTTTCTTTTTTTTTTTTCCTCTTTTTTTAAATTGAGGTGTAGTTGACATAACATTAGAAACAAATTCTTAATATTAATCATTGCTAGACCTTCCTTTTTAGAGAAATGGAGTCAGTGCTGTTTGCTTGACCTTGGAAATACAGCCATAGAGTGACCTAGAAAACTGGAATGTTCTATTTAATGTAGGTTCCTGAAGAAATATCTTACCAGTCTTCTTGTTGGCAATCCTCTCAGCATGATTTATAGTATCCTAGAGCAGTGAATCCGTTTTCTAAAAGCAAATAAAATGATAGGTTTCAGAACCTTTTTAAAAGTATTAATGATTAAAAATCAATATTTTAATATATTTCAACAACTTTTTTCATTTGGTTTTATTTCAGAACGCCTTAATTTATTTGTTGTCTTTTTCTGCATAAACTTCAGCAAATTTTTAGAGTCAGTTTTGTTTGGTCTATAAGAAGGTCAATGGTTCTATGATCATTTACTATAAGGTCTAAGCCATTCTTGAATTTATTGTTAAGTGTTTAATTTTTAACTTAAAATAGTCAAAATAATAGCTACCACTTATATTCCTACCTACTTATATGACAGGCACAGTGCAGGGTCTTGCAAATGAGTTATCTATTATTTATAAATCTCGTAACTCTTTATCTTGACTACAACTACCACTGTTTTGCCAATATGGACATTGAGGCTTAGAGAAGTTAATTTTCCTGAAATCATATAGCTAAAAGCGGTAGCAGTGACATTTGAACATCAAGTGTATATTCGATATAAACTACGTATTTTGAGTTTTGCTACATTGACCAGGAAATGTTGCAGAAATAGTGTTTATAAGCATATTTTTCATTAGAATTATGATTTCGATTAATACTAAAACTTTCTGAGGTGTGTTAAATGGATACATGAACTGGACTTAGCTGGACTATAGCTGGACTATAAATTCTAATGAGTAGATACCCATGAAAAGAAAAGAAAATTTTAATATGAGCTTTTCCAGTGTGTATTTAGGTTGAGGAGATTTTTGAAAACAATTAAATTCTGTAAATGTCACTGATGAATGTGGCTGCTTTGATACATGCCTGAGATGTTTCCTGGAAAGAATCGTCAAAGGGAGTTGACAAAGTCCTGATTTTTCTCTAGTGGGTGAAAATATTTCCCAGTGAATCCTGGTATTAAAGACATTATACAAAGATATCTTTGTCCCAGTGAATTAAAGACATGCCCCTATATTCAGTGTTACAGTTCTCTCTGCTGGCTTTGCCAGTGTGACAATTTGTATTCTTGATGTCGGGCATGAAATGATACTACTTGGTGGCTTACTTCCTGCAGTGAGAGGCACATCTCCTTTACTCTCTACCTCACTGGGTTAATAAAGGTGGGATAAAATAGGGCATATGAAGTCTTTTGAGCAGTAGAGATTACATAGTCAGTCAGTGAATGAGGAAGACCTAAGAACGCAAGTTCTCTGTCTGCTCCTAGGGCAGTAGCCTTAAAAAAATAGACTTTTTAGAGCAGTTTTTAGAGCAGTTTTAGTTTTATGGAAAAATTGAGCAGAAAGTACAGAGTTCTTCAGTACTCCCTTTCTTCCCCACAATTTCCCCATTTGGTATTTTGCATTGGTGTACATTTGTTTTAATTGATGAACCAATATTAATACACTATTATTAACTAAGATTCAATTTGCATTAGTAACATTGCACAGTTCTTTCTGGGCTCTCTATCCTGTTCCATTGAAGTATGTGTCTGTGTTTGTGCCCGTATCATACTGTTTTGATTACTGTAGCTTTGTATATGGTCTGAAGTCAGGGAGCCTGATTCCTCCAGCTCTGTTCTTCCTTCTGAAGATTGTTTTGGCTATTCAGGGTCTTTTGTGTTTCCATACAAATTTTAAAATTATTTGTTCTAGTTCTGTGAAAAATGTCATCAATATTTTGATAGGGATTGCATCGAATCTATAGATTGCCTTGGGTAGTATGGTCATTTTAACAATATTAATTCTTCCAACCCCCAAACATTGTATATCTCTCCAACTGTGTCATCTTTGATTTCTTTCACCATTGTCTTATAGTTTTCTGAGTACAGGTCTTTTACCTCCTTAGGTAGGTTTATTCCTAGGTATTTTATTCTTTTTGATGCAATGGTAAGTGGGATTGTTGCCTTAATTTTTTTCTGATTGTTCATTGTTAGTGTATAGACATGCAAGAGATTTCTGTATATTAATTTTGCATCCTGCAGCTTTACTGAATTCATTGATGAGCTCTAGTAGTATTCTGGTGGTGCCTTTAGGATTTTCTATGTATAGTATCATGTCATCTGCAGACAGTGACAGTTTTACTTCTTTTTTCCCAATTTGGATTCCTTTTATTTCTTTTTCTTGTCTAATTGCTGTGGCTAGGACTTCCAAAACTATGTTGAATATGTACAGTTCTTTGGGAGTTGACAGATGCATGTCACGTGTCCACCACTGCAGTATCATATAGAATAGTTCAACAGCCCACAGATCCTGTGTTCTGCCTGTTCATCGTCCCCATGCCCATGCCTCTGGCAACCCCTGATCGTTTTTTGTCTCCATGTAGTTTTATCTTTTCCAGAATTTCCTGTGGTTGGAATTGTATAGTATGTAGCCTCTTCAGACTGGTTTCTTCCAGTTAGTAACATGCATTTAAGTTTCCTCCATGACTCTTCATGACTTGATAGCTCAGTTCTTTTTATTGTTGAATAATATTCCATTGTATAGATTTACCACAGTTTGTTTATTCATTCACCTTTTGAAGGACATCTTGGTTGCTTTCAGCGTTTGTCAGTTTTGAGTAAAGATGCTTAAACGTTTGTGTGCGGGTTTTTGTGTGGACATAAGTTTCCAACTCCTTTGGGTAAATACCTGGGAGTGTGACTGCTGGATCATAGGTAAGACTGTGTTTATCTTGTAAGAAACTGCCAAACTGTCTTCCACAGTGGCTGTACCACTTTTCGTTTCCCCCAGCAGTGAGTGAGAGTTCCTGTTGCTCCACATCCTCACCACCATTTGGTGTTATCAGTGTTTTGGATTTTAGCCATTCTGATAGGTGTGTAGTAACATTGAATTGGTTTAATTTGCATTTCCCTAATGACGTATGATGTGGAGCATCTTCTCGTATGTGTATTTGCATTTTTGGCGAGTTGTCTGTTCAGATCTTTTGCCCACTTTTTAATTGGGTTGTTTGTTTTCTTCCTGTTGAGTTTTAAGAGTCCTTTGTATCTTTTAGATGTCAGTCCTTTATTACATGTTTTTCAAATGGTTAGTAGTCTTTTTATTTTTTTAAAAGTTTACTTAAATGTCAATTTTATTAATTAAGTTTGAGTTTTGAAATTTTAATTCCATTTCAAAAATTTTTTAATTTTTATTTTATATTAGAGTATAGCTGATTTGCAATATTGTATTAGTTTCAGGAGTAAAGCAAAGTGATTGAGTTATACATATTCATATATCCATTCTTTTTCAGATTCTTTTCCCATATAGGTACTACAGAATATTGAGTAGAGTTCCCTGTGCTACACAGTAGGTCCTTGTCAATTATTTATCTTATATATAGTGGTGTGTATATGTTAGTAGTCTTTTTATATTCTTACCTCCTCTTGACACTTTGAACCATTGCATATTATAGATATTATTTAAATAAATAAGGCCCTGGGTATTTCCTTTCATATGGACATGTTATTTATAAGTACTGTTTTGTTTTGGGTATGTACACCCTGTGGACCTCGTAATGTGGACTTGCATGGGGTGGTTCAGAGTTCAGCAATCTGACAGTTTGCTTTGGTGTATCTACATGTGCTGCTGCTACAGTTCAGGTATCTGGCTCGCCGGCAGCTATGACGCTTTATAACACTTGAGTCTAAAATTAGTTGAACTGTTCTATTTTAAGGATAGGCTGACATTAGTAGTCCAGGTCCTGCAAAATATGGAAAGTTGAACTCTTAGGATATCGAATTACTTCCTTTAAAATGTAATCAGAAGTAGGGCTACATAGATAGTAGTTTGTATAATTTTTTAGAGGATTTTTGTGATGGTGATTTGATTATTATATATATATATAAAATGTCTAATAACACAAAGTTTTATGTTACCACTTAGAATTAAGCAGCAGGTAAATGATCATCTTTGAGTTTTAAAACCGTGAGTTATGAGGTACAGCAAGATTACTTGATTTTCTGTTTTGGTTGTTCATTTTGTGATCTTTGTGATAACTTTATCTGCATAACAGAAACTAGAGAATATTGAAAATACTTGGTAGATAAAAAGCCAAGTGGTTGAAATTTGATTTTGCATATAGAGTAAATTTTATAATCTTTTTAAGGGAGGGCTTATGGTTATGAAGGCATTTGTAGTATTACTTGAATGTGTCTTTCAAGCAATCTCAGAAGCTAGAACAGCTTAGTTACTACAGATATCTTAGTCTTTATACTTTTCTTTGAAGAACAGAAGAAGGATTGAAGAATTCTAAATTACAGAAAGCAAAATGCAAGGGTGCTTTATATTTCTTGTGGAAAAACAGATGTACTTAATCTCCATGCTTTCCCATTTAGAAAACTATATAGAAATTTAAATTTGTGCTTCAGTAGAATTAAAATAAACAGAATAAAATACTTTTGAAATTAGTCTTTCATTGAAAACATTCAAGCAATATTGTTCCCAACCTCATCTTTCTCATATTTCTCATCAGGAATTAATTGATTACATGCTCAGTTGCACAAATTACTGTGTCACTTACACCCTCCCCAAGCCTCCGTCACATGTTCTAATCAGCTTTCCTTAGGAAAGCTGGACAGAGAGGAAGCACTGGGGCCAAGAAATTGATCTTCACCAAATTGAAATATGTGGTTTAATTCTAAATGGTTATTGATCATATACTTAAATAATGTTCAGAGGAACTTGGGCCTGTGGAAAGAAGAGGAACCCAGGCTACAGGGCTGTAGCCTCTGGAAGAGCAGAGATGGGCGAGGATGCACGGCCAGCTCCACGCAGTGTAAGTCAGAGCCTCAGAGAGGACCTAGCCGAGCATCCAAAAGTCTAAGGAGTGGGGCTGGCATCTGAAGGGAGGCAGATACAATGGGAGGAGGCTCTGTGTTGTGCGTGAGGATGGGCAGTGTTGATGGAGGGTTTTCTGCACCTGCCTTTTCATCTGCACAGTCTGACCTTGCACTTCCTGCTTTGCATTGTGGGAAGAGTATTATCATAATGATATAATCAATACTTTAAACCAGACAGATTTTGTTTGTAGGTAATCAGTGTTAAGCTGTAAATTTTATCCTCTGCTTTTAAGAACTCTGAATATATTATCAAATATATTATCAAATCTGAGGCTTCGGTCGTGAGAAATAACTTTTAGGCATGGCTCAACAAATGTAAAGACTGATTGAGACAGCTTGTTTTTTGAGGAAGGCCTGTATTGCTATGAACTTCCCTCTAAGAACTGCTTTTGCTGCATCCCATAGATTTTGTATGGTTCTGTTTTCATTGTTGATTGAGACAATCTTAACACAGTGTAGGAAATTCTGAGTTAGATCGATGATCATAATTATAACACCTTGCATATTGTTCGTATATTTATATACATGTTACAGTTTCATTCTTACGCCTCCTCTCTGAGATAGGTAACATAAGCCTCAGTTCCCTTATTTTGTAGCCAAGGAAACTAGGTTCCCATGATTGCATTGACGGGTGGCCGATTGGCATTCTGACAGCCAGTCCACAGAGCCCTCTACTTTTGGTAATTGTGGCCCATCTTTATATGCATTCACAGTTTATTATTAACGTATAGATTATAAGTAATGTATGTGATGAGAGGTGAATAGTCTCAGTTTAAGTAAACAGCTATTGAATATGTCCTGGAATTATTGGTAGAGATCTATATTTAGGAAGGAGATAAATACGGGTTCCTTTTTTGTGTAACTTTGTTTTGGACTATCCTTAATCTATAAACTTCAGTGAAAAATTCTCTTGCTGGCTATTGGGGATTTAGGTACCTGAGGGAAAAACTCTGTTATCTTTTACTTCCATTGTTAATTGAAGCAGCTCTTAAAATTATAGGGTTTTATGTTTAGACAGAAAAACTATCCCATTGACTAAAGGTATAATTTCTGTATTAGTGGAAAAGGAAGAACTATGTAAGTTTTGTGTGGAATGTGAGAAGAAAAATCTATGACACAAACTAGTCAGCATGTTTGGAAAATAAAGAAATGGACAAAATGGGAACAAAATAATCTGTAGTTCCATAATCCAGTATACTAATTAATGTTCTGATGTGTTTCCTCTCCTTTTCCATTTCTCTTTTCTCCTTAATATGTAACATTTAAAAATTTGGACCATGTGTGTAAAACTGTATCCTGCTTATCTACTTAATATATCATGGTATTTTCTAATGCTATTAAATATTGTTTCAAAATATTTTTAATGACTGATGCATGTATTCTGTTATGGATAGTGATAAATAATGTCATGACACCATTTAAGTAATTTTGTATTCTGATGGATTTGGTTAATATTACTACATTGGTATCATTGGATCTAATTACAAGCTTCAGAAATAGAAGTTTTCAAGATCAGAAAGAAATCATATGGATTATATAAGCCAGTTAACAATTAACTGTTTATAAGGTACTGCCTAATTCATGACTGAGTAGATTCTTGAGTTATAGATCCAATTAAAAATTCTAATCAGTCTGAATTCTAGAAATTCCACAATAAAGGAAGCAGTGACTAATAATGTAGAGATCTTGTTTCTATTCCTGGATCTTGATATTAACTAGCTAGTATTGGATGGGCTTATAAATTAAAGGAATGATTGCCTCCTAATCCTATAATACTTTCTTTAATGAATTAATCATTTATTCATTTAGAAAACATTCATTGAGTGTTTCTTGTGTGATAGTAAGTATGCTAGATCCTTAGGGTGATCGACATAAGGAAGTCAGTGGTCTTTTATTTTTCTTGTAGAGTTGTGGACGTATCACTTTATTCTGATGTGATGATCTATCTGGTTCTCCTTGACATCACTCTCTGACATACTTTCCATTTACTGTTTTTGGCATCCACGTCATTTTTTATTTGAGATGATCACCATATTCATAGTTTTAATTTATTTATGGAACTCTTATTGATTCCTTTTGAAAACCTTTTGAAAATGCCTTCAGGACTTTTGATATAGGCTGTAATCGTTGATTGCATTTACCTTTCATTACTTGTGCTGGTCTTCAAGATTATACTCTTTGTTAATGGTACTGAATTTAGCAGTATTTGGGGGGACTAGGTTTATTGGTAACATTGATTGAAGTAGAACTTTGGAAGAAATTCATAATTTAAAACCTTTTTCTACTTTCTTCACATGCATTAATGATATGTAAACTTGGTGCCTTCGAGTGTGTGCAAATGACCTTTTTTGGGAGGTTTTAAAACTGTTCTCTGTCTTAATTGCTGTGTGCTGTACTTGTATGTCTAGCTCTGCATTTCTTCAGTGTTTGGTTAAATGATGGCCTTATACAACTTGAGAAAGGCCTAAATGTCTTCCCCTCCGAGGCTTCTTCTTCCATCTCTAGTTAAATGGAAGATTTCTATTGTACTTTTAATTCTTCACTTTGGGAATGAACGTGAACAGAAAATTCATGGTTGCCCATTCTTTGAGTCTGAGGTGAAGCTCCCTCATCAGGACTGGTGGCTGTGGCCTTCAGTTTTGAATGCCTTCAGTCTGGGGAGTTGCTTAAGCTGTTTTGATTTGTTTTTCTCTTCCCTCATTAACCGCTCCCCCCACTAGTGAACAGAACTGTACAGTAAGTCCCCCACATACGAACCTTCAAGTTGCGAACTTTCATACGAACACACGTTTCAAAGATGCAAACGTGTGTTCATATATCCAGTCACGTAAGCTAGTTCACGTGTCTGGCATACATTGTCACGTGCATGCATCCTCTGCAGGTGGTTGTGCTTTTGTGTACTTTACAGTAGTGTATAGAGTGCAGTATCTTTATTTCAAGCCCAGGATGTCCAGAAGCAAGCGTAAAAGTAGCAGTGATGTAGCTGGTACTACTGTACTTTTCAAGGTACTGTACTGTAAGATTAAAAATGTTTTGCTTATTTTTGTTTGTTTTCTATGTATTATTTATGTGAATAGTATTATAAACCTATTACAGTACAGTACTGTATAGCCAATTGTGTTAGTTGGGTACCTAGGCTAACTTTGTTGGACTTACAAACAAATTGGACTTAAGAATGCGCTCTTGGAGTGGCACTTGTTCCTATGTAGGGGACTTACTGCAGTTCTGCATCTAACCCTGATTCTGCTCTCTTAACGGCCCATCTTTGAGAATTACCATTGCTTGTGGTTGATACAGAGAAAAGATAGAAACGGTGAGTATGCTGATTTTCCTTCCTTTCATTTTATACTGGAGAAAGCTGAAATCCAGGGAAGTGGGGATCAGCAGAGGGAAAAGCAAGATCTGCATTGAGGTCTCCTGATCTCTGCGTCTCCACACCACTCTGTCTCCTTTTCTGCTCGCTGGTAGATAGAAGAGGTGCTTTCATTGGCTATGTCTAAGCCACTTATTGAAAAAGCCATACCTTATGAGAGAATTAGTAAGGAAATTAATGTAGAAGAAACGAGTGGAAAAAGTGAAGCACCAGGGAGCCAGAAGTAGTGTGGTAGTGTCATTCTAGACATGCAATGAAAGGGATGCTGAGTTTTCAGTGTTGCATTTGATGTTTATGGACTTCGGGGACCAGTGGGATGTCAGTGAAGATAAATTGCATGCAGCAGGCTCATCACTGTTCTGGAGCTTTAAGAAAGAGATTAGGCATAATGTAGATTGGATTCATAACATGAAGTTAAAATATTCCTCCGTTTTGAAAGGTTCAGTGACAGTTTGGCTGCAGCTTTGGGTCAGCCTGTGGATACCTGGCTGTTTCCTAGTTAGCTACAGGATTCAGGCTCCAGGCAGGCAGATCTGGGCCACCGACCACTCCCACCCACTCTTGCCCCTTCCCCATGGCCTGCCTTCTGAGAATGTGTGGGCATCTGGGGCAATCACTTCTGCTGTGGATCAGGACTGACAGAGGAGGAGGTGATGCTTTATGACCTCATTTCTAGTCTGTGTCCAGAGTGGGAGCGGCAGTGGAAGGGATGGGAAGTTTGGGTTTGCTCACACCCCAGAGGGGCATGTGGTGTGTGTGGGGGGTTGGGGGTGTGTGTGTAGAAGGGAAGGGAATGGAAAGAGGAGAGGGAGCTTATCTCTTGGTGATTCTGAGAAGTTGGAGGTGTAGGTTTTAGGTGAATGGTGGCCTGACTCCATTGCCCATCTTTGGTTCTGTGTACTTAACATTTACATCCCCCATACCCTGTATGCTCAGGTGTGCTTCTACTGGCTGGTCCAGGCTCCTCAGCCCCCCTGTGACAGCAGCAGGCAAGTATGTGGTTGGGAGGATGTGATTTGGAAAGTGTGTTTCCAATAGGAACATGCCTATTGTATGTATTTATTAAAATTTATTTTTTATAGATCCAGTGTTATATATTTTAATTATTCTAGATAATGACTCCAAAATGTCAGTGTATGTTGTACAGCAATAATGTTGTTTTACCGTTTTTAAAATTAAAAATAGAGCTTTGTACTTCCAGGGTTACCTAATCTTTATTTAAACAGCATTTTTAAGAGAAAATGTGTTCTAAGTTGGTTGTTTGGAATTTACAAGTAAATTTCTATAGTAAAATTTTCACTGGCAAATTTTTGACCGGGGGTAGATCTAGGGAGAAATTAAAAGGATTTTAGAAAAAAGTTAGAAACAGTATATTTTTAAAGTTAGTAACCACTTTTATTCTTATTACCATCTTCCAAAAGCATTTAGTATGACATCCAGGACTGGCAAGGAGGGGGAGGGGCAACAGTACTCCATGCATTGCTTCTGACATGTGCTTCATTACCATCTTTGTGGAAAGGAGGTTGCTGCTGAAGTCACACCTACTGTGACCCCAAATTTCAGCATCTTCCCTACAGGTAGAATTCAGGATATTTATTGTGGCATTGTTTATGATAGCAAAATACTAGAAACAACCTGAATGACTAGGGGATAGTTGAATAAATTTAGATACTTCTGTACCTTGAAGTGTTAAGGAACTAGTAAAAAATATGAGTTAGATGTCTAATTATTGACCCATAACATTTTACCGATGTATTATTATTATTTAAAAAAATATTTATTTATTTATTTGGCCGTGCCGGGTCTTAGTTGCAGCACACGCGATCTTCGTTGCGGCATGCGAGCCCTTTAGTTGCAGCATGCAAGATCTTAGTCGCGGCATGTGGGATCTAGTACCCTAACCAGAGATTGAACCTGGGCCCCCTTCACTGGGAGCATGGAGTCTTAACCACTGGACCACCAGGGAAGTCCCCCAATGTATTATTAAGAAAAATTAAAAGGCAGAGGAATAATGTGTATGGCATTTTTATTAAAAAAAAGGGAAAAGAAAAAAATTTATACTGAAACATAGGGAGAGAGATGAAGGTTAGAAACTGAACTGTTAACAGGGTTAACTCCAGGGGGTAAGATTTTTTTTTTTTCAATCTCGGTATTTGACATTTAAAAAAAGTAGCTATTACTTCTGTAATAAATATAAATACCACCACAAATAAAGTAGAACGTTTAAAAGAAGAAAATTATTAAATATTAGCATGTATGTGATGAAACAGTGCTGGTTTTTGAGAATAGCTTCCTCCATGTGAATCGGACAGGTATAATTTATAAGCAACATTGTGGGTATTAAGTGACATTGGCTTAATAGACCATCTGGCACTTTCATGAACAATTTACAGACTTATGGTTTGTGTGGTCCTTATGGCTGAGGTGGTTCATTATGACCTCAGCTATCATTCTTAGCATCTGATTTGATCAGACACTTGCAGGCAAAGTCCAGTGGGGCGAGAAGGTGCTGACTCAAATAGTCAGGCAGATGGAACCATGGTCTCTAAGGAGTGCTGTCCTTAGCCACAGTTCTGTTTGTTTTCTTATATGGCTTCATTTTTTACTCATTTATTTAACAAATTATCTGAAAATGTATTGAGTGCCCACGACATACACAAAGATGGAAAAAAATGGTGTTGCTTTTTGTTTTAGGAGATCTCAGTCTGTTGGGGAAAACCAGCAAGATGAATTCTGGAACAATTACAATGCTGTATATGCAGTATGAATAAAGTATCCATTGAGTGACTTTCTTACACCCTTTACCTGGTGAGGCCAGCATGCCCTGTATTTCTTAGCTTCTTTCATAAGGTTTTATTTCTTTGACAAGCAGGAATACAGAAATTATAGGAGAGCCCTATAATTATAGTACAACATGTTGTACAAAATGTTGTTATAGTACAACATGTTGTACAAAATGTTGTTACAGTACAACATTTTCTTTTTCTGTGGATTGGAATATAACATAACCCCAGGGTTATAAGGGAATACCTAATACTAATAGATGATATAGATATACAGCAGGGAGACTGAGGAAAATGAATTGCATATTTGTTTATAGGATCATCACATAAGGGAATATTGAATAGTTTTGACAAGTTGGGAAACTATAGCAAATATTTTTTAAGTCTTTTAAATATTTCTAGTGCTTATCATGGTACTTGGAATATTGTAAATGCTTAATAATTATTTCATTTTTTAACTGATTGAATGAATGAATTTCTGTTGAGTGTTTGGGCTTTAAGATTTTCTGAATTCAGTTTCTTAATAAAGCTAAATAGAATTACTCTGTCTTAAGGTTCATTAATACTTTCTTTTCAGTTTCTAATCTGTTGTTAATGCTCTGCAGTATATTTTTCATCTCTAGAAGGTCAGTTTGGGGTTTTTTTCACTTCTTTTGTATCTTCTGTGTCTCTCCTTAATATGCTTATGCTTTTCTCTATCTTTTTGGGCACGTGGAGTATATTAATAATAGCTGTTTTAATATCCCAGTCTACTGCTTCTACTTTTTGTGTCATTTTCTGGGTCTTTTCCTTTGATTACTGTTTCTCCACATTATGGTCACATTTTCCAGCTTCATTGCATGTCTGGTAATTTTTTGTGTAGATGCCAGACATTGTTAATTTTACTTAGTTGGGTGCTGAATTTTTTAAATCTTCTTTTAAGTGTTTTTGAGTTTTGTTTGTGATACAGTTAAGTATTCAGAATAGACTGACCCTTTTAAGGTTTGCTTTTTAAGCTTTGTTAGGCAGGACCAGATCTGCTTTAGCCTAGGGCTTATTTTCCCCACGACTGAGGCAGCACCCTTTTGCATTCTGCCTGCTCTTTTCTGGTGGTTCTTCACCTGGCTCTGGTAGTTTCCTTATACATATGTACACACCTCAGGTAAATGCAACCCCTTGTGTATCTCCAGACTTGGCCTTTGTGCAACTCTTTCCTGTTCTCTGCACTGAAATTTCTGATGGTCTTGACCTCCTCAGGTGAGCTGTCTCCTCCTCTGAGGGAGACCACCTTCTCCCTCCCTGACCCCAGTTCCCCCAGCGCCTGCACTGTAGCCTGGAAACTCACTCCACGCAGTTCTCTGGGGTGGGGTGTGATAAAGACTCACCTTGTTTGTTTCCCTTTTCTCAGAAATCACTGTTGACTGTTCTGTCTATTGTGTAATGTCCAAATCTGTGGTTCCATAAATTTTGTCTCTCTTTTTAGAGACAAATATAGTTGTGTCAAGTGGGAGAATGAATCCAGTTCCTATTCCTCCATCGTGCCCAGAGGTGGAAGGTCCTCCTTTTCTCTGTTTTTATTTTTTTTTTAATTTATTTATTTTATCTATTTGTTTTTGACTGCATTGGGTCTTCATTGCTGCATGCAGGCTTTCTCTAGTTGTGGCAAGTGAGGGCTACTCTTCATTGCAGTGCACGACTTCTCGTTGCGGTGGCTTCTCTTGTTGCAGAGTACGGGCTCTAGGTGCAAGGGCTTCAGTAGTTGTGGCACATGGGCTCAGCAGTTGTGGCACACGGGCTTAGCAGTTTTGGCGCATGGGCTTAGTTGCTCTGTGGCATGTGGAATCTTCCTGGACCAGGGCTCAAACCGATGTCCCGTGCATTGACAGGTGGATTCTTAACCACTGTACCACCAGGAAGCCCTCCTTTTCTCTTTAAAGAAGGCTCATGTGCATATAGCTTGTGCATACATTTTCTTTTGTTACAACTAGATGGATTATAGAAATGTAGACTTAAAACCCTCAAAGTCCTGCATATACAGTTCATCTAAACGTTTATTATGTTCTTTCTGTTTGGTGGGTGCTCTGGACTTGGCTGGTGAAAGTTTGGGAAGGAAAAAGCATGGTCCCAGTTCATGTGTTGCCTTCGTGTTAGTATGACCCTGAGACGAGAGAGCATCATTATACAGCCAGAGAATGAAGACATGACACAGAGATTTCAGTATTTTCACATTAACATAAATGTTTCTATTTATGTGATATTTAAACTTGAGTCAGTTTAATAAAAGGATGTTACCACAGTCAGGTGGGGAGGAGAGAAGGATTCTTTTTTTAGCAACAGCACATTTACTCAGAAAAATAGAGCAGAATCATAGAGCTGAGATTGCATCATTTAGCGTTTGCATTTTATGACTGAGAAGAATTGGACTCAGATATTAAGCTCTTTGAACTAGTTAGAACTAGAGTTAGAACTGGAGCCCAGGAATTCTACTTTGTAGCATTTCCCACTTAATCATGCTGTCTTTGTACTTCGAAGCACCCAGATGCATGTGCTGTACTTCTCTTCTTCCTGGGCCCGACCACGTAGTGTGAGTCTTAGGGCCCAGCAGCCTGTTTCCTTGCAGGCTTTGTTCTGTGCTGTGTAGATTCTGCCATACTTTTGGCTTGAATTGGAACATTTAGTTTGTCCCTCTGAACACATTATCCTGTATTGCATTAGGTCCTAACAGAGATAGACACTGAGCAGTTGGGAGACAGTTGAGTGCTTGACCATTATTCTGGAAGTTTATATTTGTGTTTCAGCGGAGTGACTGTTTGATATTGACTTGACTTGTGAAGTAATGTCAGAAGGTCAAAACAATTTTCAGATATGTATTGATTGTATCTGATGACGGTTTGGCACTTGACTTTTACCTCCTTAAGGTGGCCTTCGTATTGAACCATGGCAAATTAGTCCTGTTATTTTTAAAGAATATTGACTCCGTCTGGCTTTGGCAGTGCAGAAAAGGCAAGGCTGGCATAGTTATACACAAGGGTATGTGGTTCTTTGGGGACACAGTTTCGAAAAGGAACCTGAACTTGGCAGTCAGGTTTGTATACACAGTACCACGTAGGGACAAGGAGACTAGAGATAACTAACACTTTGATTTGCCACCCTTTCTTTTTTTCCTGTGAAAAGGAAAGAAATGAAAGATGATTTATTATAATAAATCTGTAATAACAGGCAGTAGTGTGCTGGTAAATTTTTGACAACTGATTCTTCCAGGATAAAGTCTTGATTTATAGCATTTGTGCTTTCCCATGGTGTAAGTATTTTCACCGTGATTGATTTCAGGGTACCAGCTTGACATCACTGAATGCAGAGTTGGAAAGAGAGGTATAGTATCTCACCATGACCTGGTGCTTCCACCATGCAGGTGCCATAGATGTAAACAGTAAAATGTAGTGACATCATTAGTAAGTGACAAGTTGTGAATATTTATTATCTTGGTTTTAATGTAACTTGTTTAATTGTAGTTTTAGGTAATTTAATTTTTTAATGATGGCTGTAGTTAACAATTGGCTAACAAAATTCTGGAAATTCAGCAGTTCACTCAAGCTAGCCTCCTGCTGAAAATAGGTAACATTTATTGAGCACATACTATCTGCCAGGCATAGTCTAAGTGTTCTGCACGAATTATGTCATCTTCAAATTAACCCTATGAAGTAGGTGCTTAGATAATCTCCATTATGCAGTTGATAAAGTGGAGGCACATAGAAGTGTAGTAATTGCCCAGGTCACGGTTTGAGGGTAGCTGGTTCAGAACCAGACCACCTGTTCCTAGAGCCTGTCCTCTTAACCCTCTTGCAGTACTGCCTCTTGAGGTTAAAGATATTCTTGAACATGAGGCCATCGTAGCTATGATAAATTTTAAGTAAAACTACTCATTCTTCAGAGTTATTTTATGACTTGTTTCAGTAATTGTTTAGATTTGATTTGAATTTTCATTTATGACAAAGTGTTACTGTCTTTAATATATGAAGTGTTTATGTAAATCAGCAAGAAAAGCAGCACTCTCTCCAGTAGAAAAACAGCCCAGTGATTTCAATAGGCAATTCATGAGAACTGGCCATGGCCTGTGGGCAGTGAAAGCAGGGACAGTGTCCATTCTCCTCACTGTGTTATCAGTCCCAGCCTTGCAGAGTGCCTGACCCAGATCAGGGCTCCATAAAGACCATTTTATTCCTGTTAATTTTTTACATGTCTTAATGAAGCATATATAAAGATTTCTTGACCTTTTCCTTATATAAGGCTATTTTCTAATGTTGCCTTAATTAAAGAAAGGAAAATTTTCAGGAACGTGTTTCTTACTGTATTGTTAGAGACATTTTATTATTAAAAAACCCTAAGTTCAAACAAGGATGAGGAGGCCTAATCAGGTTTTTTCTTAATTATAATTAAGAATCAGTATATGCTGTTTTATGTAATTTCAGTATGTAAAATTGATATTCCTAAATTTGAGACCTAGTGGAATTATGAGAAATTGCTATGAAATGTCTAGAGCCTTTAGGTTACAGGTAGTGAAGTTTTAATGCATCGAGCTGCTTATCTACAAACCTTTTTGAGGAATGCACAGTACACCCTGGACCGTTCAGAGACTGATGTTTCACAGTGTGTCTTTCCTCAGCTTTCCATCTCTTCCTTCTCTCTGGAAGATGTAATTTTGGCCACCTCTGAGCTCACCGGGACTTCTGAAGGATGTTGTGAATTACCTCGAGATATGGTGAAACATCAGAATAATGTTTTTGGTGCTGACAGCTGAATTTTGGAGATTAGGAATTAGAGCTTTTTGAGTTGGTTTGAAAAAAGCGTTTTGGTGATGTTAATAGACTTGTCATCTCTTGGTGTGGGCAATCAGGGACTTACAGTAGTATTTCCTTCTGAAGATGGAAAAGGCAGTAAGGGGAAGAAGAAGGAAAAGGGACAAACATTGATTGAATGATGGTGACCCGGGGTCAGATCCAGCCCAAGTGTGTACATGCATTACGATTAAAATGAAAGCTGTCTTTTTCAGCACCTGGGGGAGATGGCATGGAGCGGGTTCCTTTAGAAAGTATACAATTTACTGAAAGGTAATCATATTCCCTCTTTCGGGGCTTACGTATCAGAGCACTTGAAACTCTTGGGGTCTGGACCCTTCTCTGTATTCCAGAAACCTCCCAAATAAGGTTGGTCAGATTATCAAGTTCTTTTTTTTTAAGCTGAAGTTATATTAATTTATTCTGAGTTCTGTGTTGATGAACGTATCTGATTGACTATGCAATATGTCTAATTGAAAAGAAAAATTATTACTTATTAACTGTAATTCATTTGGGAGGTGGTGAAGGGTGGAGCACAGATAGAGTAAAAGGGGTGTTAAATCCTGCAGAGGTTAATGGCTCTTCTCCTTCGTTCTGTCCTAGTCACTCCTCCTGCCGTAGACTAGCCCATCACAGGTAAAAACACTATGCTTTACTCCGGTACCTGTTTCCTTTGCTGAGTCCTCAGGACAGGAACCTTTCCTTCCTACCCTTACTTTTCCTCCCTCCCGCCCTTCCTTTCATGATAGATAGCACTGGTTCTTGTTAAAAAGCAAAAAGGGCAATTTTCTCCAGAAGGAACTGGTGTTAGTTTCCTACTGCTGCTGTAACAAATTACCACCAACTTAGCGGCTTATATAACACACATGTATTATCAAGCAGCCTTGGTGGTCAGCAGTCCAAAGTGGGTCTTGTTAAAATCTAGGTGTCAGCAGAGCTGTCCCTTCTGAGTGTTGGAGGGGAGAAGAATCTGTTTCCTTGCCTTTTCTGGATTCTAGAAGCTGCCCTCATTACTTGGCTCATGGCCAAACCACTTCCACCTCTGTGTCTTTGTCACATCTACCCTCCCTCTGTGAGGACCCCTGGGATGACGCTGGGTCCTCCCAGGTAATTGGAGGCTGATCTCCCTGTCTCATGACCTTTAGCTTAATGATATTTGCAAATTCTCTTTTCCATGGATGGTAATGTATTTACAGGTTCTGCAGATTAGGGTGTGGATATCTTAGTTTTCTGCCTGCCACAGAGATTTTTAGAACTTTCTGATAAAATACCAGATAGCACAACTTCTTCTATATTAGTTGATCATAATGGAGACCAGAGATGGTGTCCTCTAACCTTTAGAAAAATCATCATGATTTCTTTTAACACATAAATATGATTTAATTAAAAAAAAGTATGACAGGGGCTTCCCCTAGTGGCGCAGTGGTTAAGAATCAGCCTGCCAATGCAGGGGACACGGGTTCAAGTCCTGGTCCAGGAAGATCCCACATGCCACGGAGCAACTAAGCCCGTGCACCACAACTACTGAGCCTGCGCTCTAGAGCCTGCGAGCTACAACTGCTGAGCCCATGCGCCACAACTACTGAAGCCTGCTCGCCTAGAGCCCGTGCTCCGCAACAAGAGAAGCCCCCGCTCACCACAACTAGAGAAAGCCCACACGCAGCAACAAAGACCCAATGCAGCCACAAATAAATTAATTAATTAATTAATTTTAAAAAATTTAAAATGTTTGACAAATATGGCTAATGTGCATTGTGCTGTTTTGAGTTAAAATGGGGGAAAATATTCAAAGGAAATATAGAGTTTGGAAATATTGGTATTTGGAGTTTAGTGATAAAATACTAAGGCTATTGAAAAAAAATGAAACATCAGTCCTGCAGTATCGCATCAGAAGTCTAATTTTCAGAAATTGCTTTTCAGTTATCCAAATACGTATATATTAAGAACATCTTTCATCTTCATCTGGAAAGCAAAATAAACCGTTTCTTCTTCTACTTATATTTCTGGAAATACGACATTTGAAATTAAGGGAGACATAGACTAACAGGCGGGGAACTTCGAGGCTTGTTGAGTGTTTCCTGCTCACCGACCTGTGCGAGCCCTCACACAGGTGGGGGACTCTTTTGGCCCTTTATTTTATAGGTGAGACTCGTTGATAAACTGCCAGGAGGCCAACGAGCAACCAGCATGGTTGTTACTGGAGGCTGTTGCCACACGTCAATGTGCAGGCCTGTAATGATGCTTGTGGAACACAGGTGAGGGCTGTCACATGTGACCTAGCTCTTGGGGGCTCTGCCAGCTCACTGTGCTTGACCTGTGTAACGTGAAGGCGAGGCAGCCTCCTCTCCTTGTGAAGCAGGGTATGTCTAAGGGGCTGTAGAGACGCGGGTCTCACTGTCCTCCTGCAGGAGTAGTGAGCTTCTTTCCGCATTCATTTGGCTTTATGGGATGCTAAAAAATATCAGGTAAGCTGTTTCCCAGGGATCATAAATTTCCATCCGTTCATTAACACCACATTCCCTGTGACTTTGTTAGAGAACTGAATTCATTAAAAGGTGATAAAAAACTGGAGCGAAGTCAGCAGGCAGTTTTAGGGAGAAAGGAGTGGGCCTGTGACATGGATGAGACCTTTTAGGGTGTTAATTTCTCTCTCCTAAAGTTACCCCTGTGATCAAAACTCAGGGATGCCCTGTACAGACATTTATTATTGGAACCATAAATTCTCATGGAAAGCAGAGGAAGAAAGAAAGATGAAGTAAACTACTCAGTCCTCATTTTGTTCAGGGTTGGGGCAGGAGGCCTTAACCTTCGGTCATTTTACTACCCAGCACCTAAATCAGATGAAGGAATTATTGTGTCCTGAATGTCTGTATCTGTTTAGATGCTAGCAAATATTTGTTAATAGGTTAAAATACATTTTATGTAGTGACTTTGCAGTGCTTTTTATTTTAATATAGTTGATACTATTATTTGAGTCATTGACTAAAATATTTTTTATTAGTTTTTTAATTTAATTTTTATTTTACATTGGGGTAGAGTTGATTTACAATGATGTGCTAGTTTCAGGTGTACAGCAGAGTGGTTCAGTTATACATACGTATACATATATCCATTCTTTTTCAGATTCTTTTCCCGTATAGGTTATTACAGAGTATTGAGTAGAGTTCCCTAAAGAGTGGGAAATCGGATGTTTACAATATTTTATAGTTTACTTTCAGGGTTCGCTGTTCCAGTTCAACCTAATTTGCACTCCCCTTGTCCTCAGCAGTGGCCTCAAGCCCTTAAGTTAGGAGAGGTGGAGGTGCCTGGTTTGGGGCTTCAGGGGATCTTCCATTCCTCTTTGTGGGGATCGTCTTCAAAGGGCATGTGCACAGACCTTTCACCCAGTTCTAAAAGTGGAGCACTCCCACTGTGCTGTCAGAATTGCCTGAATCAGTCACACTCCTTTTTGGCAAGATGTGGCAAACGCATGTCAGCTGTAGACAGTGCTTAATTGATTTGGCCAGTCAAGACATCATATACTAAAGCTGTCTTGTCCTGTAGCAATAGGATGGGTACAAATGCCCACAGTTTTAAATTTGAATTTTTATACCTTGTTTCAATGGTAAGTATGGATAAAATAAAAATACGACTTATTACATAGCACATTAGAGAGGGCTGTGTGCGCTGGTCCTATATATGGATTGTTTTCTGTTCCTAGTCTTGTTCCCTCCCCACCTTTCCTCCCTAGGCTGACATTTCTGTAAAAGATACGACTTGCCAGGCACTGTTCTAGATGCTTTACACATGTTATTTTGCACAACGGCCCCACCAGGTACGTTTCATCCTTCCCATTTTTCAGATGAGGAAATGGGTATGCAGAGAGGGTGAGGGACCGGCCCAGCATCTCCCGAGGTCACACGGGGATGTAGCGAGTGGCAGAGTGGTGATTCCTGTCCCCGTATCTCCTGCCTACACTGCTGTCTCTACCCCAGTCCCACTTCTGTTTTATAATGTCTTGCTGTAATTTTGTAAGTAACTTTAAATCATTTTTGGAACATGGTGGGGGTATCACTAAACAAACAGATGAAACCTTGCAGTGTATATGTTGCCTCTATTTTTGTTCAGTAATATTTTGATTGAGCAACTCAGCTTCTTAGGATAGCATGAGATACCTTGACCAAAATATACCTCTAGAATCAGCCTTGGAGTCCTCTTAGATTCTGGCTGATATCAGATTGGTTTCCCGTTGTTCAGGGTTTGCTTTGGGTAGTTGTGTTGTGTGGTCAGTTAGGGTTTCTTTCTCAAAGAACACAGCTGTGAGTGTTGTTGACAAGTACTGTTGTGAGCGGGGCTGAAGGGGAGGTGGCGGTAAAGTGTTTCTCTGGTCCGTCATGGACTGAATAGGTCAGATCCTGCTTGGAAGGACTGTCAGTGGCAGGTGCCGCTTCTGTCACCAGGATGTTCTCTACTCATTTTTAATGCAGTGACAGCCCCAAATAGAAGCATTCTGTCATTCTCTCAATCCGTCCATTTGTGGAAGGATTTTGATCAAAGAGTGCTTTTTGCTTCTTGTTTATTTAGTGAGACACAGCGTCGTATTTCACATAGAAATACCCTGTGTAACAGTAAAAATAAAATTTAAAGTGAAATAGCTCATTTTCTTTGCTCATTTTTCACAGACATGAATTTTATACTTCAAAAATGAAGTCACGTAGAAGCACACTTTCCCTATATTCACTTATATTTACATAATAAATGTAATAATAAATCATAATGAGTGATTTAGTTTGTGTGTTGATATCATCACAATTATATTCATGTCCTTAATTATTTTCTCTTTGGGAACCAGCTTGAGTTAGTGATACAGAAAGCATGTTTAGTCTCAACAACTTTAAAAAATGAGTAATGAAAGATAGTGATTTCACTTATGTTATTTGAGAAAATTGGCTGTTGAGGGATAAAAGAGCTGGAATATTTTTAGTGTTTGTAGTTTGTTTAGGCAAATACATATTTAAGTAGCATAAGAATTAAATATATTAAAATAGGATTTAAAAATATTTGCTTCATAAGTGAACAGCTCAAATGAAGTGAGTATAGTTGCATCAAGAGATGTTTAAATGTATGTTATTCTGAGGTTTGAAGATACTCAGACCGTGTTGTAACTGTTTCTATTCAGTGTTTCACAGAAGAATTTGAGGTCTTCGATGATGTCCCATATTTAAAACATGAGTCAACTCTATTTAGCATAAGTGTTTTAGAAGATTAGAAGTTTTTTTTTGGCAAATAGATTTTGGTTTAGATTTGCCCTTTGAAAAATTTTGCCCCTTATCAGCCTTAGATCAGGATTTTTTCTCCTTTTGTGGAATATAGTTTATGTTTTGGGGTTACATTTTCTTCTGTTTTTAGACTTTTCTCTGAAAAAAAATTTAGACCTATTAGTAAATTCTTATCTTAATTAGAATTAGTTATGATCTTTTTTAAAGCAGGTAAAAACATTTGAGTTTCTTTTACTTATTTTTTATTATTTTATATTTAATTGAAGTATAGTTGATTTACAGTATTATATGAGGAGTTTATTTGTAAAAGTGTAATTTTAGTTTCTAAGCAATTAAAGAGAAAAGCTTAATTTAAAATTAAGTAACTGGGCTTCCCTGGTGGCGCAGTGGTTGAGGGTCCGCCTGCTGATGCAGGGGACACGGGTTCGTGCCCTGGTCTGGGAAGATCCCACATGCCGCGTAGCGGCTGGGCCCGTGAGCCATGGTCGCTGAGCCTGCGCGTCCGGAGCCTGTGCCCCGCAACGGGAGAGGCCACAACAGTGAGAGGCCCGCATACCGAAAAAAAAAAGTAAGTAACTGACTCACAGATGTAGAGAACAGAATTGTGGTTGCCGAGAGGAAGGGGGCTTGGGATGGATGGATTGGGAGTTTGGGATTAGTAGATGCAAGCTATTATATATAGAATGGATAAATAACAAGGTCCTACTGTATAGCACAGGGAACTGTATTTAATATCCTGTGATAAACTATAATGGAAAAGAATATAAAAAAGAATATATATATGTATAACTGAGTCACGTTGTTGTACAGCAGAAATTAACACATTGTGAATCAACTATATTTCAATTAAAAAAATAAATGAAATTAAGTAACTGTTTAAAAGATATGCCTCCCACGTTGTATATCTGCTGAGGACTTTTCTTAGACTTGTATCCATCACCGTAATCATTAAGAAGTGCTATATTTGTTGTTTTCTTACCAAGGATCTTGTCTTCCTAATCACATTATCTATTAGAGAAGTAAGTGCTTTTGTCTGTTTGCAACACAACCTTGAACTTGATGTATCAGATTCTGACAATGAAGGCGTCCTCTGACAGGTCACTGAGTTTACCTGGTAAAGGCGAGAATGAAGTTGACAGCTTCATTACCAGCTTGTAGACCCCCCCCCCTTTTTTCTTTAAAGAACATTCAGTATCTAATTAACAGATGGGTTTGTTTCCAAGTTTCTCGTTAAATTCACTTTCTGGACCTTTGCACGGTTCCTTATTGCTGTTTAGGAAACCAGGGCAGCCTGTTGATGGTGCTACTGCCTCCTGTGTTTCTATAGAAGAAGCAGACCCTTAGTTCCATTCTTAGTCAGACACCTGGATGCATGGCCCTGCCTTGCAGCCCAGCCAGCCAGCCTGGGTCCTTCTGGAGCAGGTGGAGAAGGGCTGGCTCCTCTCTGACCCCTCCCCATGTCTGCCACCTGAGATGCCCCCCCAGGGCCCAGTGCTTCTTGCCTCCTTGGGGCTGGGAATGTGTCCCCCACCGCATCTTCTCCCTGGCAGCTGCAGGGGAGGCAGGGCTTCCTGCTGGGGAGGGTCCCTGTAAATTGGAGGTTGTCCAGCCAGACGAGGGCTGCCTCTTATTCTGCTTAATTAGACATACCATGTAGCAGGAGAAATAAACCACGTGGAGTCAGCCCTTGTTGGTCGCTGTTTGTATATTTTCCAGAATATACAAACAGCTCATACAACTCAACAACAAAAAAACAAACAACCCAATTGAAAAATGGGCAGAAGATGTAAATAGACATTTCTCCAAAGAAGAAACACAAATGGCCAATAGGCGTCACCATGGCTAATTATTAGAGAAATGCAGATCATAACTACAATGAGGTATCACCTTAACACCAGTCAGAATGGCCATCATTAAAAAGTTGGCAAACAACAAATGCTGGAGAGGGTGTGGAGAAAAGGGAACCCTCTTACACTGTTAGTGGGAATATAAATTGGTGCACCCTCTATGGAAAACAATATGGAGGTTTCTCAATAAACTAAAAATAGAGCTACTGTAAAATCCAGCAATCTCACTCATGAGCATATATTCAGACAAAACTATAATTCAAAAAGATACATGCACCCTATGTTCACAGCAGCACTATTCACCATAGCCAAAACTTGGAAACAACCTAAATGTCCATCGACAGAGGAATGAATAAAGAAGATGTGGTATATATATACAATGGAATATTACTCAGCTATAAAAAAGAATAAAAAAAAACATAAAGGGGACTTCTCTGGTGGTGCAGTGGTTAAGACTCTGTGCTTCCACTGCAGGGGGCATGGGTTCGATCCCTGGTCAGGGAATTCCTGCATGGCTTGTGGTGCAGCCAAAAAACAAACCAACAAACAAAAAAACCCCAAAATAATGCCATTTGCAGCAACATGGGTGCAACTAGAGATTATCATACTAAATGCAGTAAGTCAGAAAGAGAAAGACAAATACCATATGATACCACTTATACATGGAATCTAAAATAGGGCAAAAATGAACTTATCTATGAAACAGAAACAGGGACGTGGAAAACAGACTTGTGGTTGCCAAGGCGGGTGTCTGGGGGAGAGATAGAGTGGAGTTTGGGATTAGTAGATGCAAACTATTATATAGAGAATGGGTAAGCAACAAGGTCCTAACATATAGCACAGGGAACTATATTCAGTATCCTATGATAAACCATAATGGCAAAGAATATAAAAAAAGAATGTATATATATGTATAACTGAATCACTTTGCTGTACAGCAGAAATTAATACAACGTTGTAAATCAACTATACTTCAGTTAAAAAAAACAACAACCAAAAACCCACTTGGAGTCAGGATACCTGGAATTATCCAGTTGCTGCTGTTTCCCTGCTGTGAGACCTTGGACACATCATTTAACTTTTTTTTTTGGTGGTTGTAGTTGGTGTGTCTGGTGAGTAGATTGTATTAGGTTACCTCTAATGTTCCTTCCTGCTTTAACATTGCAATGATCACATAGTTCAGATGGGGGTTTACAAATGATTTGGTTCTTAAAAGTTCGGAAAACAGGATTTTTTAAACATAGAATACACAAACGTTTACCCATCATTGAACAAGCAGCTCCTTAGAATTAGGATGTTTAGAATTGAGTATATAATGAATAACTGACATTATAATCTCAGTGTATTACTAATGAAATGCCACGACGTCTGGTGGGGCTGATCTCATATTGTACAGAAATATTGATATTAATATATCAATAATATCTAAAATATGCTCTTTTAGCTGTATACTGAAAGTACAGGTTGTCATTCTTTTATTTTCTGTAACCTAACATATTAAGTGCTCCTGGGAGGCAAACATGTAAGAAAGTGAAGTAATATTTATCTATAAACATGTTTAAAATTCCTAAAAGTTTGCAGAATTTAAGTGGTTCATGGAATTTCTTATGTAAACGTGAAGCAGAGAAAAGATTTTTAAAAGTTAGACTCTTGTGATTGAAAAACTATTTAAAATATGATCTCTCTCCTGGTGTTCCTTAATTCAAGGTGGTAAACATCACTGACGCTTTATGTTGGCAGAGGACGAGTTATCTCTGGAACATTCACTGTGATTTTACCAGCTGTCCATGTGCAAGGTGGGAGGTTAAACTAAATGACTGCTGACATCCACTAACAATCAATTTGTATTTAAATCATTTGCATTTTTTCCTTTCAAGTGGAGCTGTGAGGGATGGTATACTGGAGGCTGTAGTTTGTTGGGTTTCTAATGTTTTTTTTTGCGGTACGCGGGCCTCTCACTGCTGTGGCATCTTGCGTTGCGGAGCACAGGCTCCGGACGCACAGGCTCAGCGGCCATGGCTCACGGGCCCAGCCGCTCTGCGGCATGTGGGATCTTCCCGGACCGGGGCACTAACCCGTGTCCCCTGCATTGGCAGGCGGACTCTCAACCACTGCGCCACCAGGGAAGCCCTCTAATGTTTTACTGCATAATACATTAATTATAAGGTGGCAATATTTAAAAATTTAATTTATGCTACCACCCAGATGGCTAGGCTGGGAAACAGGGTTGTTTAATGTAGTCCTGAAAGGTTTGTATATCCCCTTTCAGACAGCACCCTGACTCTGGAGAAGATGCTAGAACCCTCTAGAAGTTAGCTTTGCTCAGGGAGAGGCAGTGCAGGGCTGTGCCCTGGGGCCGCCCCATTCCTTGCATGCTTGTGACTGGGGAGACTGCCTTGAAGGGGAGAGATGGAAGGAATTTGGGGTGGGGTGGTGTCCTGGAGCCTGGAGGGAGGGCAGAAAACAGCAAGTCATGGGGGCAAAAGAGGGATTAGTGTCTCCCAAGAGAGGGATTTGGGAGGAGTGACCAACAGTGGATAGAGGTGGTCATCACACCATTCTGCGTCCCAGCTGTTGCTTTGGCCCCTAGATGGCCTTGTAGGGCGGTGGGTGATGGGGAGGGCCATGCAGCACCAAGGGACCCACATCACACAGTCCGGCATCTGCCGCCGTGTTGGGCCTCATGTAACACATTTGCCAACCAACCATTATTCAGAAATTATTGAGATCTTCATCACTGACTAATAACCACAGACTACTAGCAGGTGGTAGAAAATGTTGTCCAGTGTCTATTATTAGATTGTGCTTCATCTGCTAATTATAAAAATATCAGTGGTTCATTGTTTTTAATCTCTCAGTTAAAGCTGACTAAGGTAGACTGTTTCTTACTGGTTATGGGAAATCATTTTAATATATAATTTGAATAGCAGTTAGTAAATAGAATGATATTTCAGGCTAAGTAGCCACATCTGTAGTTTTATTTATTAAAAAATGTTGGTTAGATTCAATTGCATATAATTTCATTATTTAATTTAGGAAATTATCACAAAGTATTATCCTTTATTTCTTTATAATTATGGAAAGCGTATTTTAAGGGTTTTTTCCTCCACTGTCTTGGATTTTGTTAATTTGTGATTATGGTTTTCTTTGTTTTCATCTCAAACCATTCATTTCTCTTTGTCCTTTTTGTTCCCAGACTTGCTGGAGCATTTAGTAGCAAGTGTTAATTCTTCCAACAGACCTAAGCAAACTTTTTGTATCTTTGAAAAAAAAAAATCAGTGTGGGAAAGTTCAGTTGATTTCTTAAACAAAGTACAGATTTTCAAAAGTACTGTTTCTTATACTTAAAAAATAGATAGAGGGAGAGAGACTTTACTAGGTTTGGGTGGGTGGCCTAGGAGTAATTGGGCTGTTACTCGGATGAAGGCATCATAGCCCAGGGTCTAGGTTTAGTTTTGTGGGAGTAGAAACTGAGTCTTATTCATGCTCCCCGCCCAGGGAGAATGACTTTTTCTGGGTGAATGAACTTTCAGGACACTGATGTGTAAACCAGAATGTCAGTTTATTAATGTACAGTGAAAATAATCCAGCTGTCAGGTGGATTGGACTTTTGTGCTGGATTCTCCCCATCAGAAAAGCTATAGGAGAGCTGTGCTGTACATGGAAGTGGGAATTACGTAGATCATTTTGAAGAGCAAAATTTTTTATTTTGATGACGTCCAGTTAATCAGTGTTTTCTTTTGTGGTTCATCTCTTGATGTCATATTTAAGAAGTCTTTGCCTAACCCAAGATCATAAAGATTCTCACCCATATTTTCTTCTAAAAGTTTTATAATTTTGTCTCTTCAATTTAGAACTATGGTCCATTTTGAATTAATTTTTTAAAAGTTAATTTTATTGAAGTATAGTTGATTTACAATCTTGTGTTAATTTCTGCTATACAGCAAAGTGATTCAGTTATACATATATACACATTCTTTTCATTTTGAATTAATTTTTGTATATGGTGCTGGGTACGTAATGCTAGTTGTTCCAGCACCATTTGTTGAAACGACTATCTTTCCCCCACTGGGTGACCTTGGCACCTTTGTTGAGGATGTATTGACCACGGATGGTTGGGTCTTTCTGGTCTGTTCTTTTCCAGTGATCCGTGTGCCTAATTTTATGCCACTCCCACACCATTTTGATGATTCTAGGCTTATTAAGTGTTGAAATTAGGTAGCACAAGTCGTACGATTTTGTTCTTTTACAAAATTGTTTTTTGGCTTTTCTATTCCTTTCTATTTCCATATACATTTTTTGATCAGCTTGTTCATTTCCCTAAAGAAGTTTGCTGTGGTTTTGATTGTGATTGTATTGAGACTCTAGGTCGCTTGGGGAAAATTGAATGTTACCAGTGTGAGCCTGCTGATCCATGAATGCAGTATTTATTTAGATCTCCTTTAATTTCTCTCAGCAATCTTTACAGGTATAGTATTTTAATGGGTAGCAGAGCATAGACTGTGAAGTGTTTAGATCATGGCTCTGCAGTGATCATGTGATGACCTTGGGCAAGTGACTGAGCTCCTGTGAGCCTTGGTGTCCTCACCTGTAAAATAGGGATAGTGCCTCGTGATTTCGTGGAAGGGTTAGATGAAGTAATGTACGTAAAGGGCAGAGTCCAGTGCACAGTAAAAGTTAGTTGTCACCATCGCTGTCCCTGTTGTCCTTAATGCCCAGGCTGCCCTTGCTCAGCCCCCAGTTGGTTTGGGGCAGCTGCTCAGGCCCCCTTCCTGGTTGCATGGCTGGTGACCACTGCACCTGCCTGCTCTTCGGGCTCTCAGTGGGTTTTCTGACCTTCTCCAGTGGGTCCTGTGGCGTCTCTTTCTTTGTACTATGTTCATACCATTGATTAGACTTCAGCTTTCCTTCGCGTTCAGTCCAGTCTTTTCCCGATTTTCCAGTTTTGGTCTCTGCTTTTGCTTGGAAGATTTTGTCCTAAGTGTTCTTCTGTCCCCAGTGTGCGATGAACCCTCCTATTATGTGTTTGTTGGATGAGTTTCGCTTGTGGAGTCTGGGGGCTGCCTCACTCCCCATCACCTGAGTCTCCATTTGAATGTTTTGTAGATTGTGTAATAATTTACATTGATTAGGATAGCATATTTTAAACGTTTATGCAGGATATGTATTTGTAAATTTTGCCTCATTTTTGGGAAAGTGGGGAAAAGCAGGATGAGATTTTTATGTATTTTTCTTCTAAAATGTTTTAAAGATGTGAATGCTGTCATAGAAAATAATTTGATGTTGTCTCAGTCAGCTTGTAGTTTTCGTGTTCCTTCCAGTTGTCCGGATCCAGGAAGCCTGCTGTTTGGGAGTTAGACCCTGCCCTCTTACCCCATCCCCGGGGGGTTTACTGGTGGCATTGTCCCTCCCAGGGATGATCCCAGGGCAGGGGTCATGTCTGCCTGTGTGCACATACTCAGGAAGAGTGCTCTGCATTCAGCACTAGATATTCTACTCTTTTCTGAATCGTCAGATATTATGATGTTTATTCAGTATTGATTTTATTTATTTAATTGAACTATAGTTGATTTACAATGTCAGGTTAGTTTTAGGCATACAGCAAATGATTCAGTTATACACACACATATGTATATATGTGTGTGTGTGTGTGTGTGTGTGTGTGTATGTGTGTGTATTCCTTTTCAGATTCTTGTTCATTGTAGGTTATTATAAGATATTGAATATAGTTTCCTGTGCCACACAGTAGGTCCTTGTTCTTTATTTTATATATAGTATTGTGTATATGTTAATCCCAACCTCCTAATTTATCCCTCCCCCACTTCCCCTTTGGTAACCATAAGTCTGTTCTCTATGTCTCTGAGTCTGTTTCCGTTTTGTAAATAAGTTCATTTGTATCGTATTTTCTGATTCCACATATAAGTGATATCATATACTTGTCTTTCTCTGTCAGACTTTTCAGTATTGATTTTAGAACAAAATATGCTACTCCCTAACCATGTAATTCTGGGAGAGGCATGTATCTCATCTGTGCTTACTTCCTTATTTCTAAATGGGGATAAATGGGAACTCGTACCCATCTATTTTGAGGATTACATTGAGTGAAACTCTCAGAACAGCGCTGGACCACAGCAGGTTCTCAGTAAATGTTGGCAGCCTATTTTATTCCAGTTCTTTGAAGAGGGACATCCTATGTTTGCTTTGTTCAGTAAAAATCATTTAGCCAAATTGATGGTTTAACTAGTTGTTTCATTGTTTAACCATTCTGCTTACATAGGAAATGCTGAGGGTTTTTTCCATTTAAAATGTGAATGTCCTTATTTTTACCTCTGAGCTCCTGTAGTAGCTCAGAGATAGTCTTTTGACTCCATGTGCTATTATTTTTCAAATACTAGGTCACATCAAGTTCAGTTTTATTTTTTAAAATAACATGGAAATTTAACATTCAAATATTGAACCTGATTTTCCAAAGATCCTGTGTTTCACCTTGTGAAACAGAACTGGATTTCAAAGCCATTGCCATAACTTGTTCAAGATCAGAAATTGTCTAGATCCTGCAGATTGCCGGATTACAGATGATCTGTCTGATTACCATCCGTTCAATCCTTAAGGTCAAAGCTAGTTGCAGTTAGAGCCCCTGGCCTGCTTTGGTACTTAAGTTTTCAGTGTATATACATGAGTGTAGCCTGTATCTTGATAGCTGGTTTCACGAATGAAACCTGTAGTTTAAATGATACGTTGAAATTCATGCGGTAAAGAAAATGACTAAATTGTAATAATTTGGAAGACTGACTTTGATCACATGTTCGGAGAGTCAGTGAGATGGGGTCTTGGCCTTTGACCTCTGTTCTTTGCGTTTATGTGATGGGAAAACTGTCTCCCTTTCCAGCGCCCTGATTCCCACTTTAGATAAATGGTTACAAAGAAATTGTACCTGTGCTGCCAGACTCCCCATGAACCACACAAATCCCTGTGTATTGCATCCTGGGGAATTGTCTTAAATTTTTAACAGAGGAGGGTGATGTCTTGGAATACTCTAAAGGTCTGGGTCTCCACACTGTTAGTCAGTGTTTGATCTTTTGCTCTGTTAGGATGGGTGTCAACTTGCTGGCCAATTTGGCCTGCTTGTAAGATTCATATCAGGGGATGGAACAGCATTTCCTCCTAGCTTTCTCATTGAAAGGGGTCCTGTCTCTGGCAGTCAGGGAAATGTTTGGTAGACGTTCGAGAATTTTATCAAAAGAAAATAGCATGGATGAACTTCCATAGAAGATGCTTATACTCAGAGTATTTAATTTAAGACGAGCCTATAAATTCTTCCCTATTATATTTTGCAGTCTCTTGAACAAATAGAAGATGCTTGTACTCAGATTATTTGATCCTATAAATTCTTTCCTATTATATTTTTCAGTCTCCTGAACACTTAAGAGACTGAAGGTGTATTTAAGCAATAGTGTCACTATTATAGAGATTAAGGAGGGGAAAGTAAAAAACAGTTCCCCTGGAAAATAAAGGAAGGTATCAACTAAAATTGTAGCATACATTTAAAAAAGTATTTCCAAAGAATAGGCTAGTTTCAAACAGTTAATGTCATTACCCATGTTCTAGAGTTAATGGTAGATAGGCCATAGTATTAGAAGAGTACCAGAGTTTTATAATCTTAGCTCTGCCAGTTTACCTCTCTAAATTTACTTTCCTCACCTGCAAAATATGGTTCATAACCACTTACAGGATTTTTGTGGGACGGAAATGGGATGATATAATACATAGCAAACACCCCCAAAGGGCCACTATTATTGCGTAGATTTTCATGTCTGCTACAGTAGAGTATTTTGGATCATTTGTCAGTATTGTACTTATACTGTGTGATATTTCTGTGTTCTGGGCCTTCTTAAATATAATGATTTGCTTCTTTTCAAATAGAATTTTGACCTTTTCAAAAGTCTGGAATTCACAGAAGACAAGGAATTTTCCAGCACTTCATGAATGGTGATGTTTATATTGGATTGGCTGGAAGCCAGGTGGCAAACACCATTGAAAAGGAGACATAAATTTTTCCCTTTACAAGAGGCTGCATGGTGCCCCTTGCCTGCCCTTGCCCATGGATATCAATGGGTGTTATGTGTGTAGAGCAAGGGAAAGGTCTTGCTGCTAAACGTAGGGCCATGTGCTCTATGAGATAAATTAGTATGTTCCCATGAGCTCATGTTTGTCCTAAAAGGTGTCTTTGTCTTGAGGTCCTTAGAGTCTAGCTAGTAGTAAAGAATCAATATTTGGTACGATTTTCAGTGGTTAAATGTTACTAGGATATACTGAGTTTGTCAAAAAACTAGTGGTATTAAAGCCCAAACAAAAATATTTATTAAAATTTTACATGTTAACACTTTGTTAAAGTGACCTTTGATAAGAAGTTAATTGTTGTTACCAAATTTGAAAGATTGATTTAATTAACACAACACTGCAAATCAACTTATACTTCAGTAAAATGTAAAAAAATAAAAATTAAAGGTTGAATTAAATCTTTTTCCCAAGAGTTTTAAGATAAGTGTAATTGAACCCATAAAGTTAAGGAAAAATTTTCTCATTGTCCATAGAATCAGAAAATGTAATTCTAATTATTTATAGAATTCTAAAATTTAAATATGTTCTCATTGTCATTTAATTCATGTCATAATTCATTCTACTTATAATGCTCAGTTTTCAAACCCATTTTCTGACTATTCCTTAAATATAAAAGATAAGTAGATTGATGAAAAAACAAATAATCAAGAAGTAGAAATGGGAGTAGATATTAAGAAATTAGAAATCAGCTTTAGTTTCTCCCTTAAGATTTATTATGTGACATATATTAGCAAGATTGGAACGTTTGGTAAGTTTTACATCGTTGTTTCTCCAGACTAATTGTAACTTTTTCCCCTAGAGTTTCTCAAAAATTTCATTATATACAAGTCCTTTATGAACATGTCAAGAGTCTTTGATTTCTCCATGTTATTATAAAGATGAAGTTGCATGATCTAGGGAAAAAGGAGGGTTTTAATTCTTTTCTGGACATTTTATAAGATATGTCTTTTTTATATATATTTATTTATTTTTGGCTTCTTTGGGTCTTTGTTGCTGTGTGCGGGCTTTCTCTAGTTGCAGCGAGCAGGGGCTACTCTTCATTGTGGTGCGCAGGCTTCTCACTGTGGTGGCTTCTCATTGCAGAGGACAGGCTGTAGGTGCGCGGGCTTCAGTAGTTGTGGCACGCAGGCTCAGTAGTTGTGGTGCATGGGCTCAGGTGCTCCACGGCATGTGGGATCTTCCCAGAGCAGGGCTCGAACCTGTGTGCCCTGCACTGGCAGGTGGATTCTTAACACTGCACCACCAGGGAAGTCCCAAAAGAAGATATTTCTGATCCTTGTCTAGCTTGTGAATGATATATATTAAGCAAATACATACTTCGGGTAGGGAAAACAGTTTATAGGGCTCTTCATATCATTATCTTATTAGATATTCTCAAATAATGGAATTTGCTCATTTTACAGCAAAGGACTCAGAGAGGTTAAAATGATTTGTTTTGCTTTAACAGTTGGCATTGCTTAAACAACTTTCTCCTGAGTGTAAGCAAAAAACAGCCCTTGAGACTGGGAAGATGTGTAAATGCATTGTTAAATGCAGCATTGTACTCTGGATGGGATCCTGGAACAAAAAGAGGACATTAATGGGAAAAGTACTGAAATCCAAATAAAGTCTGGAGTTTCGTTTTTTAAAAAAAGTATAAGGAGTTAAAAAACTGGGGGTGGGGAAACACGAGGCAAAAAGTGTGAAGGCAACTGAACAGATGAAAATATCACATGTGTGCAAGTAGATACAAGACATTTTTATTGTACTGTTGCTTTTAATAGGGAAACTTTGGAAATAGCCTAAATGCCTGTCAACATTATAGTGAATAAATAGAGGGTGGTGTAATTGGGCAGTGAGTGCTACATATCAGTTAGGAAAATGAGCTAGAATTGTGTCAACAGAGGTAACTCTAAACTTAATGTAAGTAAATAAAGTAAGTTACCAAAACAAGCCTTCTTTTTGAATATTTTTAATACACTTTCTCTATACTATGTGTCCATCATTACAAAGTCCAACAGTACACAGCATTTATAATGAAAATGAATAGTTTCAGCTCCATTTCTTCCCTTTTTCTTTCCCTAAAAGCCATTTGGAATCATGTCTTGGTTTTTCTGGTGGTTCCTTCCAGGTCTCTAAATAGGATGTTTTTGATGCTATTTTAACAACTATACTAACTGTAGACATTTTCTGTTAATTCCTGTTATGATAGATGAAGAATTACCCTGCTTATAGAATTCTTTTTTGTAATTTAGGGTTTTTTTTAATGGCATATGGTATTTGTTTTTCTCTTTCTAACTTACTTCACTCTGTATCACAGTCTCTAGGTCCATCCACATCACTACGAGTAACTCAATTTCGTTTCTTTTTATGGCTGAGTAATATTCCATTGTATATATGTGCCACATCTTCTTTATCCATTCATCTGTCAGTGGACACTTGGGTTGCTTCGATGTTCTGGTTATTGTAAATAGAGCTGCAATGAACATCGTGGTACATGACTCTTTGAATTATGGTTTTCTCAGGGTATATGCCCAGTAGTGGGATTGCTGAGTCGTATGGTAGTTGTATTTTAATTTTTTAAGTAACGTCCATATTCTTGATCATGGTGTATGATCCTTTTAATGTGCTGTTGGATTCTGTTTGCTAGTAGTTTGCTGAAGATTTTTGCATCTATGTTTATCAGTAATATTGGCCTGTAGTTTACTTTTTCTGTGACATCTTTGTCTGGTTTTGGTGTCATGGTCATGGTGGCCTCGTAGAATGAGCTGTCTTGATCATTATGTAGTATCCTTCTTTGTGTCTTGTAACATTCTTTATTTTAAATTCTGTTTTGTCTGATATGAGAATTGTTACTCCTGCTTTCTTTTGATTTTCATTTGCATGGAATGTCTTTTTCCATCCCCTCACTTTCAGTCTGTATGCGTACCTATGTCTGAAGTGGATCTCTTGTAGACAGCATATATACGGGTCTTGTTTTTGTATCCATTCAGCCAGTCTTTGTCTTTTGGTTGGAGCATGTAATCCATTTACATTTAAGGTAATTATCTATAGGTATGTTCCTGTTACCTTTTTCTTAATTGTTTTGGGTTTTTTATTGTAGGTCTTTTCCTTCTCTTGTGTTTCCTGCCTAGAGAAGTTCCTTTAGCATTTGTTGTAAAGCTGTTTTGGTGGTGCTGAATTCTCTTAGCTTTTGCTTGTCTGTAAAGGTTTTAATTTCTCAGTTGAATCTAAATTAGATCCTTGCTGGGTAGAGTAATCTTGGTTGTACGTTTTTCCCTTTCACCACTTCAAATATGTCCTGCCACACCCTTCTGGCTTGCAGAGTTTGTGCTGAAAGATCAGCTGTGAACTGTATGCCGATTCCCTTGTATGTTATTTGTTGCTTTTCCCTTGCTGCCTTTAATATTTTTTTTGTATTTAATTTTTGATAGTTTGATTTGTATGTGTCTTGACGTGTTTCTCCTTGGATTTATCCTGTATGTGACTCTGCACTTCCTGGACTTGATTGACTATTTCCTTTGCCATATTAGGGAAGTTTTCAACTATAATCTCTTCAGATATTTTTTCAGTCCCTTTCTTTTTCTCTTCTTCTTCTGGGACCCCTATAATTCGAATGTTGGTGCCTTTAGTGTTGTCCCAGAAGTCTCTGAGACTGTCCTCAATTCTTTTCATTATTTTTTCTTTATTTTGCTCTGTGGTAGTTATTTCCACTATTTTGTCTTCCAGGTCACTTATCCGTTCTTCTGCCTCAGTTATTCTGCTATTGATTCCTTCTAGAGAATTTTTAATTTCATTTATTGTGTTGTTCATCAATGTTTGTTTGATCTTCAGTTCTTCTAGGTCTTTGTTAAACGTTTCTTGTATTTTCTCTATTCTGTTTCCAAGATTTTGAATTATCTTTACTATCATCACTCTGAATTTTTTGTCAGGTAGACTGCCTATTTCCTCTTCATTTGTTGTGTCTGGTGGGTTTTTATTTTGCTCCTTCATCTGCTGTATATTTCTCTGTCTTCTCATTTTGCTTAACTTACTGCGTTTGGGGTCTTCTTTTCGCAGGCTGCAGGTTTGTAGTTCTCGTTGTTGTTGGTGTCGGCCCCTGGTGGGTAAGGTTGGTTTAGTGGGTTGTGTAGGCTTCCTAGTGGAGGGGACTGGTACCTGTGTTCTGGTGGATGAAGCTGGATCTTGTCTTTCTGCTGGGCAGGACCGTGTCCGGTGGTGTGTTATGGGGTGTCTGTGACCTTGTTAAGATTTTTAGGCAGGCTCTGTGCTAATGGGTGGGGTTATGTTCCTGTCTTGCTAGTCGTCTGGCATGGGGTGTCTAGCACTGGAGCTTGCTGGTCATTGAGTGGAGCTGGGTCTTAGCATTGAGATGGAGGTCTCTGGGACAGCTTTTTTTTTTTTTGCGGTACGCGGGCCTCTCACTGTTATGGCCTCTCCCGTTGCGGAGCACAGGTTCCGGACGCGCAGGCTTAGCGGCCATGGCTCATGGGTCCAGCTGCTCCGCGGCATGTGGGATCCTCCTGGACCGGGGCACGAACCCGTGTCCCCTGCATCGGCAGGCAGACTCTCAACCACTGCGCCACCAGGGAAGCCCTCTGGGAGAGCTTTTGCTGTTTGATATTATGTGGGGCTGGGACATCGCTGTTGGACCAATGTTCTGAACTTGGCTCTCCCACCTAAGAGGCTCAGGCCTGACACCCAGCTGTGGCACCAAGACCCTGTCATCCACATGGCTCCAAACTCTGGATTTCCACACTCCAGAGGCCCTCCTTTCTACGTCTGTAAATTAGTTTTAATTTTTATCAAAATTGTTCATGTTTATAGTTTAAAAGTCTACACTGCTTATTATAGAAATCAGTGCCTTCTTTAACCGCTCACCCCACTACCCCAGCCTTTTTTAGTATTTAAGTCATGTCATTAGATAACATGTTTGTGGATGGACTTTTTGAGTTTCTGTTTCATGTGTTGTCTGTTGGGCTCTTTCTGTGGAAGGTGAGTGTCTGTTCCCCTCCCCACCCCCGGCCATCAGATGCATCCCGCCCCATCCTCTGTCCTCCTGGTGTGATCAAGTCATTCATTTGTCCAGATCAGTATATTCTGTGTTCACAGTGTTGTGATGTAGTAAATGCTATTCACAGCTGAGGCACGGAATAATTGTGATGACTTTTCCTTCCGTGGACAACTTTTTGAATTGCCTGGAGTTAATAATTGTCTTATTTTTTGCTTAGTTTTCTATGTACTTATCTCACGTATTGTCTCCCAGTTAGAATTTTCTCTCAGTACATTCAGATACATAGTTTTATCTGTTTGGATACTGTTCTCTGTTCTGGATCAGTTGACCTGTGTCCTGGGTTGCTCAGCCATCATTCAGGGACCGTTAGTCTGTCCCCTGGTTGGATCCCTGTTTGCAGGGTCCCATGCCTTCCTCTTTCTTGCTTTGCAGCCAGGCTTTGGTCGACTCCTTTCTCAAGAAGCACCCTGAGGAAAGTGGCAGGGAGGATAAATTTTGTGAGACCTCAGGGGTCTGGAAACTTTTATTGTGTGTTATACTTAATTGCTAATCTCTAGGTTGAAAATAAGTTTCCCTTCACAATTTTGAAAGTCTGATCTGTTGTCTTTGGGCTTTCACTATTGCTGTTAAGAAATCTCAAAATCTTTCTCCCTCCTTGTCTCTCTCCTTTTTTTTTTCTGAGCAAATTTAGGACAGTGATTCTCAACCCTGGCTCCTTGTAAAATTGTCTGCAAACTTTGACCAAATCCTAGTATGAGAGATTTTGAAATAATTGGTCTGGAGTGCAGCCCAAACATAAGTATTTCTGGAAAGTTCCCTGGTAGTTCTGATATGTAGCCAGGGTTGAGAACCTCTGTTTCAAGGTCTTTGTCTTGAATACACTGACTTTTCACAGTACACCGTGATGGGGGTCTCTTCATCCATCGTGCTAGGTGCTTGGTTGTCCCATTAATCTGGAAATTTATGTCCTTTAAATTCAGGAATGTTTTGATTTTCTTCCTTCAAGTTCTCCTGTTCTATTCCTCTCCTTCTATCTTCTGTTTTCTTTAACTTTTTCCTTTTTGTTTTTTTAAATGATTTCCTCAGTTTGATCTTACAACCCTTACATTGAGTTTTTCTTCTTTATTATATTTTTATTTTCCAAGAGTTTACCTTTCATGCTCTGAATATTCTATTTTTATACACTCCTATTCTTACCCACCCACCCACGTATTTATTGAGATGTATGGTAATTGATATATACCATTGTGTCAGTTTAAGGTGTACAAGGTGATGATTTGATATATGTGTATATTGTGAAAATATTATCACAATAAGATTAGTTAAGACATCTGTCACCTTACATAGGTATCTTTTTTTGTGTGTGGTGACAACACTTAAGATTTACTGTCTTAGCCAGAGGGATGGATTGGGAGTTTGGGGTTAGTAGATGCAAACTATTATATATAGAATAGATAAACAACAAATCCTACTGTATAACACAGGAAACTATGTTAAATATCTTATGATAAACCGTAATGGAAAAGAATGCGGAAAAGAATGTATATATATGTATGACTGAACCACTTTGCTGTACAGCAGAGATTAACACAACAGTGTAAATCAAGTGTACTTCGATAAAGTAAATTTTAAAATAATACTCTCTTACCACCTTTCAGGTATATTATGCAGCATTGTTAACTATAGCCACTATGCTGTACATTAGATCCCCAGAACTTATTCATCTTATAACTGAAAGTTTGTACCTTTTGACCAATACCTCTCCATTTCCCCCACCCCTGGCAACCATCAGTCTACTCTCTGTTTCTGTTTGTTTTTTTTTAGATTCTACATGTAAGTAAGATCATATAATATTTTTTCTCTGTCTGACTTATTTTACTTAGCATAATGCCTTCAAGGTTCATCCATGTTGTGGCATATGGTAGGCCTCCCTTCTTTTTAGGGCTGAATAATATTTCACTGTATACATCACATTTTCTTTATTTATTCATGGACACTTAGGTTGTTCCCATATCTTGGCTGCTGTGAATAATGCTGGAACAAACATGGGGGTGCAGATAGCTCTTCAAAATAGTGATTTCATTTTCTTCAGATATATACCCAGAAGTGGGATTGCAGGGTTCCATTTTATTTTTTTGAGGAACCTCCATACTCTTTTCCATAGTGACTGCACCAATGTATATTCCCACCAACTGTGCACAAGTGTTCCCCTTTCTCCACATCTACACCAACACTTGTCTTTTTGATAACAGCCATTCTGACAGGTGTGCTGATACCTCATTGTCGTTTGATTGGCATTTCTCTGAGGATTAGCAATGTTGAGTATCTTTTCATGTGCCTGTTGGCGTAGATGGCCTCCTATTCTTATTTTATGGATGCAATGCCTTCCCTCCTTTCCAAAGATGTTAATAACTTTCTGTTAAGTTTTCACGTCCCTTCCTGGCTCTTTTTCCTCTAAGTTTATTTTTAAACATCCGTCATTTGTTTCAGTGCCCTACTTTCCTGTTAGAGGCTTTCCTCAGTGCTCTTCCTTGGCTGCCTGCTTGCTCATGTTTAAAAGGTGATCGTGAAGCTCTGTCTGTGTCAATTTTAGCCTTTCCTCTGGGGTGATCTGGCTGGGCCACTGCATCAGGGTGGGGGTGGGGGAGTCCCTGCTATCAGTGTCTTAGGGTCTTTTCTCTTGGGCTGCTCAGATTCTTCAGCGAATACGGTTTTCAGCTCCAGCTGAGGGAGCCCAGTGGGTGGAAGGTGGTGGGAGGATGTCCAGTTTTTTTTTTTTTTTTTATTTTAATTTTAAATTGGAGTATGGTTGATTTACAGTGTTGTGTTAGTTTCAAGTGCACAACAAAGTGATTCATTTATACATATACATAGGTCTGTTCTTTTTCAGACTCTTTTCCCATTTAGGTTGTTACAGAGTATTAAGTAGAGTTCCCTGTGCTATACAGTAGGTCCTTGTTGATGATCTGTTTGTATATAGTAGTGTATACATGTTAATCGCAACCTCCTAATTTATCTCTCCCCTCCAGCCTTTTCCCTTTCATAACCATAAGTTTGTTTTTTAAGTCTGTGAGTCTGTTTCTGTTTTGTAAATAAATTCATTTGATCATTTTTTTTAGATTCTACATATAAGTGATATCGTAGGATATTTGTCTTTCTCTGACTTACTTCACTTAGTATGATCATCTTTAGATCCAAGAGGATGTCCAGTTTTTGTGTGACCTCCTTTGTCATCTGTGTCTCTCGTGCAGATGAGACCCTGTCTCTCTAACCCTCTCTCCAGGGGATGAGCCTACAGCCTTTTTGTCAGTTGGGCCATCATGGAGGGAGGGGTATCTGCTTCTGAGGCTGTCCCTTCTGTTTCAAGGCCCGCCCCCCTTCCTTCCAGAGCTACCTGGTCCATTAATTTCTGGTGGGGACCCAGCGGGGTTTATGAACCAGGCTGCTTCTGCTATTGGCTGAGGATTCAGCTCTTTGTCTGTCGGGTCGGGCATCACCAGTTCTTTTGCTTTCTGTCTTCCAAATCTTGTTCTTTTTTTTTTTTGAATTTTATTGAAGTATAGTTGATTTACAATGTTTTGTTAGTTCCTTCTGTACAACAAAGTTACTCAGTTATACATATATTCTTTTTCATATTCTTTTCCATTATGGTTTGTCACAGGATACTGAATATAGTTCCCAAATCTTGTTCTTAACAATTCTTTTTCCTTTCTCCTTGTTTGTAGGGGGATATCATAAAAGTAAATCCCCTTACTGTCAATGGTAGTGCTTTCAGGAGACGAGAGGAGAGCTGGGAGGTCAACCTGCCCTATTTAATCAGAACTGAATAATGTGATTGTGACAAGTGAAAGATAAAGAGATGGTAAAAGGCTTCAGATTGTCATAATGATTCGACTTTGCACATCAGCTCTGACCTCCAGTCAGGTTACTTGGTGTATAAGTGTCTGCAGAGACCTGGCAGGAGCTTATGTTTGGTGTTCTTTCGTGGTGGATCTAGCTGCCGTTCGTTGGACGGAAGAGTTAAATTTGGAAAAGTTATTTAAACTCTCCTGCTGCAGTGCAGGTTGACAGCCGGTATTAAAATAAAATGTTTAGTTTAGAAACCCTAAAAATGCTGTGTCGGTTTCCACCAAAAGAGCTTACATTTTCTCCTTAAATTACTTGTTGACTGTGGCATTTTAAACATTTTTTTTCACAATATCAGGTCTACCTCACCCAGATGTCACAAAGAAAATTTAGAAATTACAACTCATGTCGATTCTTTTATTGTATATTTAAAATAGAAACTGTGTAATGTAATGTTTCATTTTAAGACCTTTTTCTTCCTTTAGGGAATTGATAACAGCATCTCAAGGAACTTTTAATAAGAATATGTTTTGGGTGTAAGTTTTTGTCATTACTTACATATCAGGGACAATGTGTACATTCTTCACTGCGTATTCTTTTAAATTGAGAAAACCAGTGTGAAATTAGGCTGTATTTGCTGAACTAAGAAAAAGCCAGATTTTTAATGTTTATACTGACCAGAAACTTCCTTTTTCTGGTAAATATTTTTCTCCTCTTCGGTGTTCTTGCCTATCTCAGAACCTCTTTTGGTTGTTAGAATTCTCTGTGGGTAGTTTGTTTTCCCTCTATTTTATTTCGCAAAACTTAAAATCTGTAGGAAAGTTGAAAGAAGAGTTAAATGAACTCTGTGTATACCCTTCACTTAGGTTCACTGGTTATTAATATTTTGGTGACTTTGTGCTCTGTCTCTATATTTTTAATTTTTATTGAACCATTAAACATTGTTTACACATCATGCCACCTTGTCCCTAAATAATTATGTATGTGCTCAGAATATGGACTTTCTCTTACATAATCAGCATACCATCTTCATCCCTAAGAAAATGTCTGTAATAGTAACTAACATATAACACACATTCTTCCCTCATTTTTCCCAACCTTTAGCTCTCCACCCTCCCCTGGCCCCCAGGACCCCAAGATCCAGACAAGGATTACATATTGCACTTGGTTGGTATATATCTTTAGTCTCATTTTATTCTAGAAAAGACCCCCTCCTCACCAGTTGTCTAAAAGAATGTTCCACATCTGTATTTTTATTATGATCCTTGCTTGATTCAATTATTGTAAAAATTATGAACATTTCTTTCTCATTGATGAGCTGGTACTCTCCTGTAAAGAAGAATTTTCTTCTCCCCACCCCCTCTCTTCTTTTTTAAACATCACTGTTGACTCATGGATTCTTTTTTTTACTCAGTGTGTTAGAATCCATTACCATTGCTATTCTTTTTGATGCTTAAATTGTCCCAGGTTTGGCTAGTGGGAGCCCCTTGCAGCCGGCTTCTGTGTCTTTTTACCACATTCTTGTTAATCTTGAAGCATCCCTTTGCTTTCTGGCACAAGATGTTTACAGCTCACCTTGTGCTTTACATGTCCCAGACCTGCAATCAGTTATTTTTCTAAGGAGTCCTGGTTTATTTCAGTGGCGATTTGTTTTCAGAAGTTGAGATCTGGGTGCTAGATGTGTTTATTGTTACCTGGTTACCACTGCTTCTAGCTCCTTTCAATGGAAAATAGCTAGGAAATAGATACCTGTTTTCAAATCGTAAGTTTATTAATGATGGTCACTATTTGAATCTGGTGTCATGGGGTTCTTCTTTGGTTCCTAACAGCATTTGTATATTTACCTAATTGCTCTCTCACACAATAGTGCCTCTGTTGCTACATCTCATCCTTAACAGTCTTATTTGGTTTCAAGGTACAGAGACTCACCCAGGCTACCTACAGGAAAAGGATGAAAGGATAAAGGATTTAGTGTAGGGATACATGGTGGCCCGGATCTAAGGCAGCTTTTGGCATCAGCTGCTTCTGTCCACCTGCTCTCTTGGCCTTGGTTGGTATTTCTTTTTCGTTCTAGGCATCCCTGCTTCTCTTCTCCCACCTTCAGCCTTCCCAAGTGTGGAGGAATTTATCAGGTTGATTATTTACCTGCTCATCAGTAGCATCTGTTGGATGGTACCTTTGGTACTGTTGGCCAAGGGCAGGGCGGTGGGATTTCTTTTCTTGAAAGCATCTGGCTGCTTCCTCCTATTCCGGCATTGTAATCACTGGACACTTTCAGGTTTTGTGAACTGGTACAAACTGGCTTTTATTTTTCTTAGAATGGCTGTATATTCCTTCCCCCAGAAGTATGGTTAATGGTGTATTTATTATTATTTTTTTCTGCGGCATGCAGGCCTCTCACTGCCGTGGCCCCTCCCGCCACGGAGCACAGGATCCGGACGCGCAGGCCCAGCGGCCACGGCCCATGGGCCCAGCCGCTCCGCGGCATGCGGGATCCTCCCAGACCGGGGCACCCGCGTCCCCTGCATCGGCAGGCGGACTCCCAATCACTGTGCCACCAGGGAAGCCCCGGTTAATGGTGTATTTTAAGCTCATGAGTAATTTAGAAAATAAGGTAGTAAAACGTGTTTAGTTTCCAGCTTGCCAACTAGCAAACTGTAGTCTCTTTCTGAACAAATGAAAGTCAATACACAGGGCAGATATATTTAGCTACTGACATCTTAGAGGGATCCCAAAGGAGGAAAAGGGTGTGTTTCCTCCCTAGATTTCTGAATGAGAAGAGAAAGTAAGTGCCCAAAGTGTGTGAACTTGATGTTCTAAGAAGAGTAATTTTTTAAAAATCTATTATAGGTGTTAGTGACTGAGAATTAACAAGACAATTTGTGAAATGTAGCATAAAATAGTGAACATAAGCTTTCAACTTAACAGACTTAAGTTCCAAATTTGGCTTGGCTTATTCACACTTTGTGACATTGGGTAGTTGACTAATGCAGTCTGAGCCTCAGTTTTCCCTTTTGTAAAACAGGCATCCTAACATCTACTATCTACCATAATAGGTAGTAACCGTAAGTGAGAAATCATAGAGGATTAGACCAAAAAATTTTTATTAACCTTACTTTCTTATAAGTCAGAAATCCCAGCTCTGGAGAAATAATGGATCCCCAGTGAAAGCAAGTAAAAGCATGGCCAGGAAGGGTAGTAGAAGGACCGTCTCTAAGAGGTGTGATCTGGACACCCAAGGAGCAGCAGTGAGAGAAGTTGGGGGCAGCCCTGGCTGGAGGTGGACTTGCTGGGCTGCATGGTGGAGGCTGGAGCCAGACACCTTGTCGGGTCAGGTGAGGTGAGTTCCCATTCCCACCAGTGACTCTTTTTTTTTTTGCGGTACGGGGGCCTCTCACTGCCGTGGCCTCTCCCGTTGCGGAGCGCAGCCTCCGGACACGCAGGCTCAGCGGCCATGGCTCACGGACCCAGCGGCTCCACGGCATGTGGGATCTTCCCGGACCGGGGCACGAACCTGTGTCCCCTGCATCGGCAGGCGGACTCTCAACCAGTGTGCCACCAGGGAAGCCCCCACCAGTGACTCTTGAGTGACTCCTGAGTGACTCCATGCTCAGTATGGGAGCTCCAGGAGCTGAGAGGTGGGAGGGGTAGACTGTCTCATCCTCCCCTCCCCCCACCCAGGGAGATAATGTTTGTTAGTTTCTCTTGCCTAATGTGTGATTTGTTTCTAAAATGTGTTGAATGTCCTCACAAGTGGCACATTCTGGTCTAGCCAGTAAGTGGAAGTGGTAGGCCATGTCAAGTGGAATTACCCTCTGTCCTTCATGGGATAATTGGTGTTCTTTGTGCCAAGGACTTCTCCCATAGAGTTTCACTGTGTTGATGAATATTTGTAAATAAGCACAATATTTTATATGGCAGCAGCATTCACAATAGCCAAGAGGTGGAAGCAACCCAAGTGTGCATCAACAGCTAAATAAACAAAATGTCATCTATACAGGCAATGCGATATTATTCATCCTTAAGAAGGAAGGAAATTCTGACACCTGCGACAACATGGATGGACCTTGAGGACATTGTGCTGGGTGAAATACGCCAGACACAAAAAGACACATACTGTATGAGTCCACTTATATGTGGTACCTGGAATAGTCAAATTCATAGAAACAGAATTACCAGGAATGGTGGATAGAGTGGGGGCAGAAATGGAGGAGTTGTTTAATGAGTATAGAGTTTAAATTTTATGAGATGAAAAGTTCTGGAGGTTGGCTGCACAGCAATGTGAATATATTTAACACTAATGAACCATACCCTTAAAAATGGTTAAGATGGTAAATTTTATGTTATACATTTTTTAATAAAATAAAAAAGCACAGGAGTTTAAAGATACTGTTTGTATTTATATATAATAGAGATATGTGTATATGTAAACATGCACTAACATATGTATCTATATATGTATGGTTATAATACACAAATATTTAAAAACTAGTGTAGACATATGTATTTCATATTGTGCTATTTCAAACAGTATTTCTAGAAGATAAAAGGCTAAAAGATACACAGACTAAAAATGATACAATCTTTCCACAGGTTAATGTACATATTCATGTTGACTGAAATTTTACTTTTAAGAATGTACTCTAAGGGAGAAGTCGGTATGCATAAAGGTTTAATAAGGGTATTGGTTACAGCACTATTTATAATAATAATAAAAAGTTGGAAGCAATTCTAATTGCTAATTGGAGAATTGGTTAGATTATGGTGTATCCATCATTTCCTTGGAATAGATGGTTGTGGAGATATATCTTGACATTGAAGGATATCTTGATTCTGTTAATACTTGAAAAAAATGTAGGTTTCATGTATAAATGACAGAACTCAAGATTCTTTACATACTGTGCTGTAGCCATTGTAACAGAGGGATTCTCTTGATTATGCAAATTATTCTAGCCCTTTTTTCAAAAGCTGGGCACCAACTAACAGTGTATTTTATACAATTCAGTATTTCATAAGCTTTTGCTACTCAAAATATTTGAGGAGGAAGAACTTAATAACATCTTTCTTTATGACTATATAATTAAATTAAGTGTTGTTCAGGTCTGATTTTTAAGAGAGTGTATATTTCATGAGAGTTGCCTTTCTTTCCTAATATTCATTTATCAAGTTAACATTATTCACTTGTACAGAGAAAGTTATTAAACAATTCCATGTTAGAATCTCTTCATAGACATGCTTTTTCTTTCTTTTTTTTTAACAATGGCATTTATTTGGTCATTAATAATCAGCAAATAAGATGATCAAGAAATACCCATGATTAATTAGTGTGCTTCGTAAGCTTCGAGTTTCATTCTGAAGAGATGGAAGTCTAATTTTATCTTTTGTGGTATATGTTACAGTGTTTTATATTTTTCCATGCTAACTCTGGTGAGAATTGCAGCCTGTCTTAAATAATGAAATACTTAAGCCCATAAAATACCTAAGCTATTTTGCATCATTTTGTGCAGTGTCTATGAATGCAAAGCATTTAGTCTAGTTTGTTTTAGAGAAGCCTGACCTTCCAAGTCAAGTCTTGATTTAAGTGACCTTGGTTAAATTACTGTCTCTCTCTGAGCATCAGTTTACTCATCTGAAATTTAACTTCTGTGAATAAAGTATTGTTCATCTGAGGTGCATTTATCTTAGGCAGTTCACTGTACATGCCCAGTTGCCGGGTCCATTGTGCCATCTTGTGCTCTGAGAGTTTGAACATCCTCATGCCTCACTTACAAAATGGGAGGAGTCATTGTATGCATTTCATAGAGTTATTGTGAAGTGGATGTAAGTTACTGCATGTAGATTTCTTGGAAGAGTGCCTGGTAACTCAATCATGGGATAAATGCTATTGTTATTATCTTAGTTCAGAATCTGTGATGGTACTTTACAATTTAAAACTTTTAATGTTTCAGTAAATAAGAACTTACCAATTAGTGGATATATATATATTTTTTTTACTATGCAGCACATCAGGGTTTCAGGGAAATTGCGCTGTGCCTAGTCATCAATTTAGATTTCGCTTCTCCAGGGAGCTGATGTCCTATTGCAGTGGACTAAGATCAAAAAAAGGAGCAGAAGATTCCTAAAAATCAGGATTCTGTCTGACCTTGGAGTTGAGAACTTAGGCTGTTTTCTCCTGAAGATTCTGATGGCCATCAAGTCCTCCTGAACCCATTTTCTCAGCCCTTGCTTTCTGATCCTCTAGTGCGGGAATTTTAAGAAGGCAGCACGTGGCTCACAGTCAGGCGATGGGGGATGTTCTGCCCCATCACTGATGGACCTTTGGTTTCCGTGCTTAGGACAGTTTGCTATTCTTAGGTACATCTCGGGTTAAAAATGTACTAGGACTGGGATGCTAAGAGCATGATATCAAGGGAAGGAATAATCCAGCTCTTCAAGGCTTGGTGATAAATGCAGAAGTCAGTAAGTAGGTCTTTGGCTCTTGTCTTTGGACTGATCGGGAACTCCAACACTGGAACGTGGTCAAAGATTAGGGTTAAATGCTGAAGAATTTAGGGTTGTTACCTGCTAGTAGAACAAACACATGTTTATCAAATGCGAGGGATCACTAAGAAATGGGTGAACCTGAAAGTTGTAAGGATTGTATCTTATCACAAGCCACATCTTGGAGGGGGGATGGGATCACATCCTGGAAGCAGCTCTTGTTGCTTTCTTTTCTTTTTACAAGATTTAAGACCCAGAGGCACTTACTTTAACTCATGTGTGACAGGCACTGAGGTGAGTGGTGAGGATGAGATGATTCCCTAGAGGCTAAAGGATAATGGCACAGAATGAACATGTAGGTGTAGATGAAGAGGCTCATAGCTGCTGGGTGTCCTTCAAGTATAAGGAAACCGGGCTAAGAGCAAAATAACAAATAAGGAAGACTCCGTCAGTAGACCTCCAGATCTGTAATCCTTTTGTTATATTCCTGCCTCAGTTCTGTACAATGAGACCCTGGACAGTTTTGTTTTCTTTTTGTTCTAATTCATGGTATTGCTTAGAGGAGGCAGAGATGAAGGGAAGACTCCCAGTTCCTTGGAATCCAAGGACTTCTTAGACTGACTCAGTCTGTGATTTTACATCCATGGAAGAAATTGGCCGTCATGAAATAGGCACAAGGAATATGGATATTTAAATTGTTAGACTTTCGTTTGCATTTTTATTTTAAAGTTTTTATTTTGTATTGAAGTATAGTTGATTTACAGTGCTGTGTTAGTTTCAGGTGTATAGCAGAGTGATTCACTTATACATGTACATATATCTATTCTTTTTCAAATTCTTTTCCCATTTAGTTGATTACAGAATATTGAGTAGATTTCCCTGTGCTATACAGTGGATCCTTGTTTGCATTTTAAAATATTCTTTAAAATATTCTAACACGATGCAGCAAAATAAATGGTGATTGTTTCCCTGTTCCCTGGTGGGGGAGATGCTTCTTCCCCATTCAAGATGTGTGCTTCACATGGTGGAGATGCCATCATGTAGCCCTCCCTGTCCGTTTCAGGGGAGTAGAGGTAGCCTAGCCTGTCTGGTGAGTTTGGGATGAAAAGGCAGTGCTACAGGGACATGCGGTCCCACCCCCAGGGCACCTACTGCCTGCAGCTGGGAGGTCAGTCTGTTCAACCAGGGGGTGGGGGTTAGTGTTTGGAAACCAACTCCGTGCCTGCAGTAAGCAGTGTTCTCCAGTTTAGGTTTTACGGGGAGTAAACGTGACACTTCGGTCTCCCGTTTGCCTTCTCATTTCTCTCCTCCATCTAGCTATGTTATTTCTCTTAGTGCTCATCAGGTTTATTTCTTTTCTGAATTGGTTTAGAGTTTGGACAGGAAACAGTGTTTCTCCTATTTGCTGGTTCTCCTGAAGACATAGATCCTTGCTTTCCTTATGCCTTGCATTTCTGAGTTGAATTCCATGCCATTTATGATTTGTGTAGAGAAACCACAATTCATTCAAGTAAAGTATTAGGAGCCATTGCCAAGGAAAGAACAATCAGCTGTGAAGGTGCATGTTCATCTCTGCATGAAGATGATCAAGATTCATTCTTAATTTCTAGTGAATTAATCTGTAGAGCGTAAAGGTCCCTGTGAGTGCCTGTTAGTACTGGCCCAGATGTTCCACTACCATAATTATCAGTAACATTTCAAATGAACTGTCATGGTGTCTATATCCTTGAAACTTACTTTCCTCTAGGTCTTGATTTGACTGTGATCTTTGGAGAGACAATTTGTTTTTGTAATACTATTCAGGATAAAATCTCTGGATGTGATAAAGGGGGTTTAGTGAGCAAGAAAAGATTTTTAAAGATTTTAAAAATAAAAATGAATAACAGGTTAGTTTTTAGTATAAAGGTTTAGTATAAAGCTTAAGTTCAGAGTCCTCTTTTTCACTCAGAAAATAAAAAAATTAATCACTTAGGAGCTCCTTCAGGGTGGTTTCTTTGTGCCTTTGACATGTCCCCTATGCTTTGTGTTTTGAGTACTACCTTCCTTTTCTGACATGACCGAATGTTCTAGGCTCATTTTGTATCTTCCCTGCCCCAGCCTTGGGATCAACCATTTCTCCCAGGAGCCTTGGTTCCTTTTTTCAGAGATGGTTTGAGAAACCAATATCTCAGCACTGGGCCTTTGAAATGTTTTGTCATCTGATTTTAAGAGTACTGCTAGTATTTTGGAATCATATCTTATAAAACGTTAGACTGGTTTTCAGTTATTAACTGACATAGTTACTGGTGGGACTTCCCTGGTGGTCCTCTTCTCCGAGCTCCCAATGCAGGGGGTCCCAGTTCGATCCCTGGTCAGGGAACTAGATCCTGCATGCTGCAACTAAGAGTTCACATGCTGCAACTAGGACACGGTGCAGCCAAATAAATAAATATTAAAAAAAATAGGTGAAATAGTTACTGGCACCCGTTATATGCATAATTATGATGGTTATAGTTTCATTTAGGGGTAAGAAGGAGACATTTAAGGTTAAGCTTCAAATTATGTGAGCTGTGGGATGCTGGCTGTGCTTGTGGCTGTGACCAGACGCTCCCTCCTTGCTGAGCAGGGTTGGGGGAGGCTTCTTTATTGCGGTGAACCTTTGACTAGTCCCAGCCCTGCTCAGCTGTAACCTTTTTTTTTTTTATTGAACTATAGTTGATTTACAATGCTATGTTACTTTTGCTGTACAGCAAAGTGATTCAGTTATACATATATATACATTCTTTTTATATTCTTTTCCATTATGGTTTATCACAGGATATTGAATGTAGTTCCCTGTGCTATACAGTAGGACCTTGTTTTTATCCATCCAATGTAAAATAGCTTACATCTGCTAATCCTAAAACTCCCAGTCCAACCCCCACCCCCCCAGCAACCACCAGTCTGTTCTCCATGTCCGTAATTCTGTTTCTGTTTTGTAGATAGGTTCATTTGTGTCATATTTTAGATTCCACATATAAGTGATATCATATGGTATTTGTCTTTCTGTTTCTGACTGACTTCACTTAGTATGATAATCTCCAGTTGCATCTATGTTGCTGCAGATGGCACTATTTCATTCTTTTTTATGGCTCAGTAATATTCCACTGTATATATGCATCTTCTTTATCCATTCCTTTGTCGATGGACATTTAGGTGGTTTCCATGTGTTGGCTATTGTAAATAGTGCTGCTATGAACATAGGGGTACATGTATCTTTTTGATTTAGCTTTGTCTGGATACATCCCCAGGAGTGGGATTGCTGGGTCATATGGTAGTTCTATTTTTAGTTTTTTAAGGAAACTCCATACTGTTCTCCATAGTGGCTGCACCAACTTACATTCCCACCAACAGTGTAGGAGGGTTCCCTTTTCTCCACACCCTCACCAGCATTTGTTATTTGTAGAGTTTTTAATGATGGCCATGCTGACCGGTGTGAGGTGGTACCTCAGTGTTGTTTTGATTCAGCTGTAACCTCTTCTTTCTCTCATTCTTGAAAGAGCTCCGTTGTTGCTTCACCTGTTACCCTCAGCACTGATCACACTGTTTGCATCTGGCTTTCCCAAGAATCTGTGAGCTCCTTGAGGGCAGGGATTGTGTCTCACCTTTGTATAATCTTTAGCACAGAGTATAGTAAATGAGCACTTTTGGGTGTTATGGATTGTGAATGAACTGAATTCAGAGAATCATATATACAGTATTACAGAATCGTTCCTGAACAATATGCAAGTTTGAAAAGTTGAATAAATATACCAGGTTCAAATGAAAGTTCAAGATGGTAGTAAGAGTCACTGACCTGATCCAGGGTTAATGATTACATGAATGTCCTCACAGTTCTCTGCTGCAGGACTTGAGGAGGTGGCTGGGAGTTGGGAGACTTTGCCAGAGGAAGTGACATTTGGTTTGGTTTTATTTTTTTCCTCGTTAATGATTTTAATATGATAATATTTAGATATATTAAATTATTTCACTTGTTTCTTTTTAAAAATTTTTTTATAATTAATTTTTATTGGAGTATAGTTGATTTACAGTGTTGTGTTAGTTTCTACTGCGCAGCAAAGTGAATCAGTTATATATATATATATACACATACATCCACCTTTTTAAGATTCTGTTCCCATATAGGTCATTACAGAGTATTGAGTAGAGTTCCCTGTGCTGTACAGTAGATTCTTATTAGTTATCTGTTTTATATATAGTAGTGTATATATGTCAATCCCAATTTCCAAATGTTGTGTTAGTTTCAGGTGTACAGCAAAGTGATTCAGTTACACATATACATATATTCATTTTTTTTAGGTTCTTTTCCTTATAGGTTATCAGAGAATATTGAGTAGAGTTCCCTGTGCTATACAGTAGGTCCTTGTTGGTTACGTATCTTATATATATGTAGTAGTGTGTGCATGTTCATTCTAAGCTCCTGATTTATCCCTCCCCCCGCCATGTTTCCCCTTTGGTAACCATAGGTTTGCTTTCTATGTCTGTGAGTCTGTTTCTGTTTTGTAAGTAAGTTCATTTGTATCATTTTAAAAAATTAGATTCCACATGAGTGATATCGTATGATATTTGTCTTTTTGTGTCTGACTTACTTCACTTAGTATGATAATCTGGTTGGTTTTAAACATGGATGGGGTGTGGATGGGTCAATAGTCTGGAATGGCATGAGTGGGAAATGCAAGGCTGTTCCAGAGGGAGTTGGACAGGCCTGTCTGCTGTAATAGAACATTCCAAAGGGGGCTGGAAGGCTGGAAGGGTAAGTTGGGGTCTTGGGGATGAGGTGTGTCAAAGTCGGGTGGAGTGGCTTGGTCTCAGTTAAGTAGCTCTTGGGTGACCGTTGAAGATTTTGAGCAGGGGAATATGGATCAGAGAGAAATTCTAGAAAGATTCATCTAGAGTAGAGGTTGGAAATTGGTAGCTCACAGGCTGAATCCAGACGGTATGTATGTTTTATCCCATATACTGTTGTAAAATTTTAAACCAATATTTAAAAATTGGGAAATCTAAAAAAAATTCAGAGTCTAGGCTCCTCTTGAAAAAACAAGCCATCTGGTAACACTGGGCCCACATGCTCCAAGGTGACAATTGGCAGAAACTGAGCAGAAGATGCCCCTTAAGAAGGTCAAACATCCTGACCGTCACCCTGGCTCCCCACATCCCTGTTACCTTGAACTTAGCCCACATCACCTAGGTAGGTCATCGACACTGCCTGTGTGTCTCCTGTGTGTATTTGAACGTGGGGTCCTTGGTTCAGAGGTGTGTAGATGGCAACCTTTTGTGTGTAGGGTGTAGGCTTTTGTGGTATTTGTAATGGTGAGATACAAGGGACCAAGGTCTGGGTGGTGGGAGAGGAAGTGAAAAAAGTGTATGTATGTATGATTATATAGGACACATGGTGAAAAAAAAGTTAACTGGTGACTGATTACTTATAAGGGCCAGGAGGCTGAGAAAAGAATGCAAAGATAACTGTATTAGTTTTCTGTTCTGTATAATAAATTTTTTAAATTGAGGTATAGTTAATTTACAATGTTGTGTTAGCTTCAGTGTACAGCAAAGTGATTCAGTTATACATATATATATTTTTTTCATATCCTTTTCCATTATAGGTTATTACAAGATATTGAATGTAGTTCCCTGTGCTATACAGTAGAACCTTGTTGTTTATCTATTTTATATAGTATTGTGTATATGTTAATCCCAAACTCCTAATTTATTCCTCCCCACCACCTTCCCCTTTGGTAACCGTAAGTTTGTTTTCTATGTCCCTGAGTCTGTTTCTCTTTTGTAAATAAGTTCATTTGTATCATTTTTTTAGATTCCACAGATAAGCAATATCATATGATATTTGTCTTTCTCTGTCTGACTTCACTTAGTATGATAATTTCTAGATCCATCCACGTTGCTGCAATGTTCTGTATAACAAATTACTCAACAACCTAGAAGCTCTACACAATCAATATTTATCATCTCACCAGGCATCTGTGGGCGACTCAGCTGGGAGTCTATGGCCCCGGGTCTCCAGCTCAGCGGGAGCCCCCGGAATCCACCTCCAGGCCCCCATGTGCTTGTCCAGGCCTCAGTCCTCGCTTGCTGTTCCCGGAAGCCACATGTGCTCACAGCAGGGCAGCGGGCTTTCCGGGGAGCCAGAGACCCAAGAGGAGGGGGAGAGAGTGGGCCCCCGGGAGGATGGCTCTGTCGTTTGTAACCTAACATTGAAGTGATGTGTCATTTCTGCCATGTGCCGGTAGTCACACATGGGAATAGACTACAGGCAGTGTGAACTGCAGAAGGTGGTGAGTACCAGGGTGACCCTGGGGGGATTATTGGGGGCCACTGGCCACCACAGTGACTCTGACAGACCACGTACCCTTGGCTGCTGCCTTCTGAGGGCTCTGTCCCCTGTATGTGATGCCACTTTAGTCACCCTGGAACAAAATTATTTGTGATTCTAATTGTTCTGTTCTGCTAACTGACCCTGACTGTCATTGTTTACTTTTGATATACTCATAAATCTAAAATAAAAATAATTAGGAGTTTTAAAGATCATGTCATTCATTCCCTTATTTTTATAGTTTTTTAGAATTGAGAGACTGTGAGATAAAGAGTTGATCAGAGTCACGTGACTGCAAATCTAGTAACAGACAGCAGACCCTTGACTTGCAGGAGAATGTGATTTGGCCACAGCCTCATACCCTCCAGTACAGGGAGCATTATTACATAAAAACGTTACTTTAAGAAACTTCTCATGATTCAGCTAATAAATAACTTACGTCTTTTGGAAATCTTATTTTCCCTGCAGTGAAAGAATACAGATGTTATATTGAAAATTTACCTTGTGTCTCTTAATGTATACATTTGACATTTGGTTTTACCAAATGATAAAGTGCTTATAGAGCAGAAGTTGGTTAAATGTCTAAAATTATACCTACTTTAAAATTTGAGATTTGGATGGGTCAGCATTCTTTGCCTTGCCTTAACACTGATGTTTAAAATAGCCTGACCCCACAGGATAAGGTGTACTTTTCCCTGCTTCCGTTGTGATTTCTCTTTCAGAGTGCATTTTATTAGTCATGCTGGTGTTCCTTTATTCTCTCACTGGAATACTAGCACTTTACGTATAAGTCACTGTCCCATGATCTTACAGGCCGGAGCACTAGCCTAGTGACTCTGATGTAATTATTGCAGTGGGGTTCTTCTCCAGGTTTAAAGTTTTTAAGCTGAGGTTAAAAAGTCATGCCTTCCCTAAACTTGTAGGTAAAATTTTGTGTTTGTTAACCATGTGCTATGTGCATTTGGAAGAAAGCCCACAGGTTTCATCAGATTCTTGAAGGAACCTACGATCCCCAAACTACTAATGACTCTCAGTATTTAGTGCAGTTTTGTCCCCTAGGTGTGATTAATTTTGCTGTTATGTATGTGTAGTTTGTGCACAGATATTTCTAATTTTCGGATCGGAAATTGGAGTCTCGGCATTTTGCCCATAAATACTCAAAACCAAAACATGACTTGAATATTTTGACCCAGGGGTTTTGCACTTCTTTGATGATTACTTATATATTTAGAATGGTTAGAAATAATAATTTTTACAATTTAATGTTTTATATACATTTTAATACTCTACATTCAGTTCAGGAAATTCTAGTGTCTCCTTAAATGACACCACATTCTTTAACTATTACATTACAGACACAGCCAGAATGTCAGTTGAACAACTGCTCTTTGCAGACAATTTTAGTCACATAACCAGTGTGAGGATTAGTGTCAGTCTAAATTGGGGGCCCCGTGGAAGAGAATTTCTGAGCTTCTAAAGTAGTACCCAGTTTTCTTAGGTAATGTTTATCATTCTCTTCCCTTTTAAAGAGACTTTATTATCTAACAGGAATGCTGTTAAGATGTCTCCTGGTAATTGTATAGTCAGAATCATTTTAAAAGATAAGTTATTCTGGGATGTGGTAGCTCTAAGGTTATGTGTATATTGTCCAGAAGAGATACTTTTATAAATAGAGCTCTCCTTTCTCCAGCTCCTACCTTACTCCTCAGTAATTTAGTTTCCTGGCTGGTTATTTCTTTGTTTCCATGTTTAAAGGCAGCAAGGTTTTACCAAAAGTCCCATTTTAAGGGTGCAGCCAAAACTAGTCTGGGGAACGTTTTAGTTCATCTTTTCAAACCCTTATTACCTTGCAGGACTGAGAAAATCAAGCATGGCAGAGTTATGTCCTGTCAGTAGTGGACCCAGCTCTGGGAAGATGTAGGGAATAAAATAGGGCATCTCACACTCTGGGTTTTAATTTTTTAACAGGCCTTAAAGTTAGGGGCAATTATCTTTTTTGATTAAATTAGGCTGGTTTCCAGCTTAACCACTAAGTTATGTTTATTTTATTTTCTAAATTTTATTGGAGTGTGATTGATACAATGTTGTTAGTTTCAGGTGTGCAGCGCAGTGGTTCAGTTACACATATATCAATACATATATCCATTCTTTTTCAGATTCTTTTCCCATATAGGTTATTACAGAATATTGAGTTCCCTGTGCTATACGGTAGGTCCTTGTTGGTTATCTATTTTATATATAGTAGTTATGTTTATTGTATCACTACCTCTGAGAGCTTGAAGGTAAAATATAGTACAAAAATTATATCATACTTTATGGTGCAACACCAGGACCAGGAGGCCTTGGAGTCTAACAGTCCAGGTGTGGAAATCCTGGCTGTGCCTTTTTTTTTTTTTTTTTTTTTTGCGGTACGCGGGCCTCTCACTGTTGTGGCCTCTCTCGTTGCGGAGCACAGGCTCCGGACGCGCAGGCTCAGTGGCCATGGCTCACAGGCCCAGCTGCTCTGTGGCATGTGGGATCTTCCCAGACCAGGGCACGAACCCATGTCCCCTACATCGGCAGGTGGACTCTCAACCACTGCGCCACCAGGAAAGCCCTGGCTGTGCCATTTTTAAGCTGGGACTTTTTGTTATTTATTTAACTTTCCTGTACTTCAGTTTGTTTACCAAATTTATGGCTTCTTGGTTACTATGGTGTCACTAAACTCCTTTATCTGCTCTTAAGGAGTCTAGTATGGGGCAGACATTGATGAAATCATCACATAACTGTAAAATTATCACTGGAGTAGGTGCTGTGAAGGGCAGATTCATGCAATGATGAGAGAATGTGATGGAGTTTGATGGAGGGAAGTCAGTGAAGGAATATTGAAAAGTAACACTTAGCTTGAATTTTTGGAGTAATTGTATTGCTTTCCTTACTCGTGGTTTTTAATTTTTTTATAGTTTTTTTTTTAATATAAATTTATTTATTTATTTTTGGCGGCATTGGGTCTTTGTTCCTGCGCGCAGGCTTTCTTTAGTTGCGGTGAGCAGGGCCACTCTTCGTTGTGGTGCTCAGGCTTCTCATTGCGGTGGCCTCTCTTGTTGTAGAGCATGGGCTCCAGTAGCTGTGGCTCGTGGGCCCTAGAGCGCAGGTTCAGTAGTTGTGGCGCATGGACGTAGTTGCTTCGCAGCATGTGGGATCCTCCTGGACCAGGGCTTGAGCCCGTGTCTCCTGTATTGGCAGGTGGACCCTTAACACCGCACCACCATATTTTCTTTTACTTTTAGTATCCTTCTTCTGTGTGTGTCATCTGAGCTCCATTTTGGAAGTGGGCAGGATATGGATAATAAAGTAATATGAGAATAAACATTTTGAGGGCAGGAATCATTTTTTAAATTGATAGACTTTTAGAGCACTTTTAAGTTTACAGAAGGGCTGGGCATAAGGTATAGAGAGTTCCCATGTACCCCATCCACCCCCACAGTTTTCCTTGTTGTTAACATTTTGTGTTAGTTATGGTACATTGATTATAATTGATGAACCAGTAAGGATATATTATTATTAACCAAAATCCACAGTTTACATTAGGGTGTTGTAAAGCTCTGTGAATAGAGATGCGTAATGTCTTACACCTACCATTACAGTATCATAGAGATGCATTTCACTGCCCTGAAAATCCTCTGTCCTCTGCCTGTTTATCCCTCTCTTCCTCCCTGCCCTCACTGATCTTTGTTGTCTTTATAGGTTTGCCTTTTCCAGAATGTTCTGTAGTTGGAATAGTGTAGCCTTTTGTCTTCATTCACTTAGCAATTTACTATTAATGTTACTCTGTATCTTCTTGTGGCTTGATAGCTCATTTTTTTTCTTATTTAGCATTTAAAATGAAAAAGAATAAATTTAGGGCTTCCCTGGTGGCACAGTGGTTGAGAGTCCGCCTGCCGATTCCAGCTGAAAAAAAAAAAAAAAAAAAAAAAAGAAAAAGAATAAATTTATACCCTGTTCACTCATTTTTTTCTTACTGCAGAATAATATTCCATTAAATGGATGTTTGTTCATTCACCTATTGAAGGACATCTTGGTTGCTTTTAATTTTTGTCAATTATGAATAAAGCTGCTATAAACATTCATGTGCACATTGTGTGAGGGCATGAGTTTTCAGTTCATTTGAGTAAATACCTATGAGCATGATAAATGGTTTGTATGGTAAGCCTATGTTTAGCTTGGGAAGAAATTGCTGACCTGTCTTCCAAAGTGGCTGTACTATTTGCATTTCTGTCAACAATGAATGAGAGTTTCTGATGCTCCACATTCTTATCGGCATTTGGTGTTGTCTAGTGTTTTAAGATTTTGGCCGTTTTAGTAGGTGTGTAGTGATATTTCATTGTTGTTTTAATTTGCAGTTCCCTGATGACATATGATGTGGAGCACCTTTTCAGTGCTTATGTGCCATTTGTGAATCTCCTTTGGTGAGGTGTCTGTTCAAATCTTTTGCTGCTTTTCAGTTAGGTTGTTTGTTTTCTTGTTGAGTTTTAAGAGTTCTTTGTCTGTTTTGTATAATAGGCCTTTTATAGATATGTATTTTGCAAAATATTTGCAAAATATTTTCTCTCAGGATGTGGCTTGTCTTTTTGTTCTCTTAACAGTGTCTTCTGCTGAGCAGAAGTTTTAAATTTTAAAGAAGTCCAACTTAACGGCTTTTCTCTCTCATGAATTGTGATATTGTATTTATAAAGCCATCACCCAATCCAAGGTCACCTAGGTTTTCTTCTGTGTTATCATCTAGAAGTTTTACAGTTTTGCATTAGGTCTGTGATCCATTTCGAGTTAATTTTTGTGAGAGGTCTGAGCCTAGATTCACTTCCTTTGCATGTGAATGTCTAATTCTTCCACACCATTTGTTGAAAAGATTCTCCTTTCTCTGTTGAATTGCCTCTGCTTCTTTATCAAAGATCGGTTGACTGTATTTGTGTCGTTCTATTTCTGGGCTCCCTGTTCTGTTGCATTGACCTGTTTGCTCTCTCGCCGACACCACACCATCTTGATGACTGTAGCTTTACAGTAAGTCTTGAAGTCCGGGAGTGTCACTCCTCCGACTTTGTTCTTCAGTACTGTGTTGGCTGTTCTGGGTTGGGATGGTTTTTTTCTTTTTTTTGGGATGGTTTTTTTATACCTCAAGAATAAGCGCTTGGTAAATATTATTTGTCGAGAATCTTTTTTCCAATAGAGCAGCTATAGTGATCTTTTAAAAACTTAAGTCCGATCTGTTATTCTGCCAAAAATCCCTCCAGTAGTTTCGCATTTCAGTGAGGGTCAAATTGAAGGTCCTTGAAATGACTTGCTGGTCCTCCAGTTCCCGGCTCTCCTGTTCTCTCTCCAACCTCATCTCTTCCTTCTGGACACTGTGGCCTCCTTGGTCTTTCTTGAACACACCAGGCGCACCTTGTCTTAGGGCTTTAGCAGGGCTGTTGCCTCCACCTTGAATGTCTTTCCCCAGATGTCTGCATGGCTAAGTCCTTCATCTCTTTCAAGTCTTATTCATATGCAGACTTCCCAACAATTATCTTTCTGATGATTTTATTTGAAATTCCAGCTTGCCCCTTCCTCTCCTTCAACCTCTAAACTCTCAACCAATCTTTTTATTTTTATTGGAATAAAATTACTTTACAATGTTGTGTTAGTTTTTGCTGTACAATGAAGTGAATCAGCTATATGTATACCTATATCCCTTCCCTCTTGGACCTCCCTCCCCCCCTTACCCCCCCTCCCATCTAGGTCGTCACAGAGCACTGAGCTAAGCTCCCTGTGCTATATAGCAGGTTCCCACTAGCTATTTATTTTACACATGGTAGTGTATTTATGTCAAACCTAATCTCCCAATTCGTCCCACACTCCCCTTCCCCACTGTGTCCGCATGTCCACTCTCTACGTCTACGTCTCTGTTCCTGCCCTACAAATAGGTTCATCTGTACCATTTTTCTACATTCCACATTTATGCGTTAATACACAACATTTGTTTTTCTCCTTCTGGCTTATTTTACTCTCTATGACAGATTCTAGGTCCATCCACATCTCTATAAATGACCCAATTTTTTTCCTTTTTTTTCTCAAGATTGCTTTGGCTATTCAGGGTCTTTTGTGTTTCCATACAAATTTGCAGTGACTTCTTACCATAGTTCTAGGATGGTAATTTGAAGATAACATTTGCAAGTACTAAGTGTTGGCATTTTGGTGTTCATAACTGTTATTAAACAAAAACTATTCTTGAAAAACAAAATTGGGATGGAAATGGCATCTGCAGAGATGTGAAGTGGCAAAGGTGGTAGAGGCTTGGCTTTGGAAAATCTCACTGAAAATGGGTGTTTCCTGCCTGACCTTCACAAGCATGATGAGCATTTTTGTAAGACAGTAAGATACTGGAGTGTACAGATCGGGGGTCTCTGAGATTGTGGACCACAGCCCAGTCAATCTACAGATGATGAACCCGGGCCCAGTGACTAAGCTGAAACTGCCCATCCAGCAAGCCAGTGGCCGGCGATCACGCACAGACTTGCTGAGTCTGAATTTGGTGTCTTTTGCTGCTTCCCTTGCCTGCCTCTTTCCTGACATTCTTCCTTCCTTCCTCCTTCCTGTCCTAATTTTCTTCCTTTTTTTTTTTAACCAAATATTTGAATATCTTCTCTCTGCTGGGTAGTGTGGTTGCTGGGAACATAAAGACGAATGAAACAAGATCCTTGCTCTCAAATTGTGTTGTGAGCTGTGAGGTGGCTGGGCTTCTTTGCAGAGACCTGAGCCTGCAGTTGGGGATCCCAGGACACTGGTGCTGAGGGAGCGAGGGAGGCCAAGAATGTGATGGCACCGAAGTTGGAGAAGAGTGGTAGTGACCAAAGGAGGTGGCCGAGCAGAAGAGCAAACGTTATTTGCTATTGAAGTGGTTTGACCAAAAAAAAGAAACTTCAGGCATCTGAAGATCTGCTTGTTGCTTTGCTTGTTGGTCACTTGCATTTTTCATTATAGCCACTAGGGGGCGCAGGACAATTGGGCCTTGACTTTCAGAGAGGCTCCTGTCCAGGTAGGAGTGGTCATACCAGGACAGTGTCCCTGTGTCTCTTCACAGGGCATCTGGGACTGAGTGTGTGTGTGTGTGTGTGTGTGTGTGTGCGTGCGCGCATGCTGGGAAAGGCTTTGCCTTTAAGGAACAGGTCGGTAGACTGGCAGGGGACTTCTTATTGACCTGTAACTACTGTTAGGTTGCATTATTATTAATATGTATTTAGTGCTCAGTTACATTACATTTTTGTTATAATAATAACAAAAATATTCCCAAATCTTAGGTAATTGTGTACTTACTGTAAGTACATTCTTGAATGGTAAACAATGTAGGTGTTATAGCACTAGAGTTCCTTGTTTCTTGAAGTAAATGGTAGTTTACAAGGTGAATCCTTTAGCCTTCCTTCTTTCTCTTTTTCTCTCTATCAATTAAATTGATTGTAGAGAAAATCTAGGACATGTTGACTTGATCCAGGCAGAGAGAGGAGGCACTTTGACATAATTAGGCAAATGATCAGAGGGATGAGGCCTGAATTAATGCTTATGTGAATATGCCTAGAATATGTAAGGAGAAAATTAGAACACATGGCCACAGATGTCAAATTCCTAAGGATAAACAAGGAGGAACTACTTTCTGTAAAGGTATTATTTTCTCATCAATTTGTTTTATCCATGTAATGGGATATAGTAGGTGTTAAAGTAAGTGCTTGTTAAGTGAGTACAATAATCAAGAAAAAATCGCTTTCGTTTTGTTTTTACTGTATCTTGTTCAGCAAACATTTATTGAGTGAATGACGCTGAAAGAAAGGAGTACCAAGGAGTTAAGGCAGGATTCCTGTATTCGAAGAGGTATGCTGAAGAGAGACAGCCATGCACAGGTAGTATTAAGGGATGCAGTACGAGCTATGAGCAGAGGTAACCGTGTTTAAGGTTTGCAGATGGCAGCTTGGCATCTAGAGCCTTGAGGAGCTGTGTCTTTGCTGGGGGCGGAGGAGGTAAGCAGACCACACAAGGTGGCTTCTAAAGCTGCTTCTCACTTTCAAGTTATGTGAGTCTGTTTTAAAATTTCCACACCATTGCCTAGGGTTGACATCTGTGCCCTGAGTAGGCAGAAGACTGGGTAACAAATAGATATTGCTTTTGGGGTTTCAGATGCTCGGCTGTAAGGTGCCTTAAGTAGTCATCAATGAGTACTGAAAGCAAAAGCTGTATTCAGTTCATAAGTCCAGTTTCTGTATACAGTTATTTGGTAAAAAGTGATTGTGATATAAGATCTTATTTCTTGATTTGAAGTGTCAGTGAGTGAAAGCCTGATTAATCCTTTTCTTAGTTGTCAGAAGGAATTTAAGTGCCATTGGTGAGAGTTCAAGCTTGTTTTTTCACAGGTTTTAACCTGCAGTGAAGATGCCAGGACCCTAGCCCAGACGTCTCTGAATCTTTGAAGGTGAAGCTTAGGCATCTGTATTTTTAAGAAGTTGCACAAATGACTTTCCCAGCTTTACTGAGATATAATTGACATCTACCATTTTGTGGATTGAAGGTGTACTACGTGCTGATTTGATACACTTGTATATTGCATGGTTAAAGGCATTTGGTACCAGGGTGATTTTTGACTATAAGCAAGTATTATATGTGCCCCTGGCTCTTGCCTGTAGGACAGCAGTGAGATTGAATTCCCTAGACCACAGTGCATACTTCCATGACATCTTGTGAGCAGTATCTGACAGCTACATTCGATCTACGGGTACAGCTGGAATTCCCATTTAGTAATTAGCCAGAGAGAAGCCATTAAAAGAGTATATTGTTATTAAAGGCCATGTCGACTTCTGATCTCCCCATTTCCAAGAAAAGCTTGGGATTTATGGAAATGGAGTATTTTTCTTTAATAATTTTTTGCTTCTTCTGTTACATAATTTTAGGCATTTTATGTTATTTTAGTGGGTAGCTAATATGATGGAGAAAGATCTTAACATTTGGAGCATGCAGATGAAGCGGTATGTGGGAATTTTTTGTATGACTTTTGTGACACTTTTGTAAGTCTGAACTTATTTCAGAATTGAAAGTTAAGAAAAAATTGCAAACGTAGTATCTGTAAGTAGATTTGTAATATACAGTGATTGCACATCTTCATGTATTATGATGGGTTTTACTTGAATTTAGGGAATGAGAGTCTGTCACTTTTCCTATATAAGAAACTAAGACAGAACTGGCTTTTCTCTATGTACTAAATTCATCAGTTAAGTCCTTTTTCTGTACTCTTGTTTGGAAGTATCATCTTTCTATAGTCAGAATCTCATTTTAAGCATGAATTAGTCTATATCTTTGTTTCTGTAAGGAGCATGTGTATAGAGAACTAACTACCCCCTACTTCTTTATTTTGGTAGTAGATTTACTGAGATACAATTCGCATACTGTACAATTCAACCGTTTAAAGTGTACAATTCAATGGTTTTTAGAATATTCACAGAATTGTGCAACCATCACTATAATCAAATTTAGAATATTTTTATCACCCCCAAGAGAAACCCTGCACCCTAGGAGAGTTGATCCTTCAACGAAAGACTATTGCTATGATGGGAACACCAGGGATGCAGGAAGGACGTGATTGACAGATGACATCTGAATGACGCTCGCTGTGTGTAGGAGAACCATCCTTTGATTTTATTTATTATTTTACATTATTATTTCTTTATTGGAGTATAATTGCTTTACAATGGTGTGTTAGTTTCTACTTTATAACAAAGTGAATCAGTTATACATATACATATGTTCCCATATCTCTTCCCTCTTAAGTCTCCCTCCCTCCCACCCTTCCTATCCCCCCCCTCTAGGTGGTCACAAAGCACCGAGCTGATAGCCCTGTGCTATGCGGCTGCTTCCCACTAGCTATCTGTTTTACATTTGGTAGTGTATATATGTCCATGCCACTCTTTCACTTTGTCACAGCTTACCGTTCACCCTCCCCATATCCTCAAGTCCATTCTCTAGTAGGTCTGTGTCTTTATTCCTGTCTTACCCCTAGGTTCTTCATGACTTTTTTTTTCTTAGATTCCATATATATGTGTTAGCATACGGTATTTGTCTTTCTCTTTCTGACTTACTTCATGTTCCCTTTTCTCCACACCCTCTCCAGCATTTATTGTTTCTAGATTTTTTGATGATGGCCATTCTGACTGGTGTGAGATTATATCTCATTGTAGTTTTGATTTGCATTTATCTAATGATTAATGATGTTGAGCATTCTTTCATGTGTTTGTTGGCAGTCTGTATATCTTCTTCGGAGAAATGTCTATTTAGGTCTTCTGCCCATTTTTGGATTGAGTTGTTGTTTTTTTGTTATTGAGCTGCATGAGCTGCTTGTAAATTTTGGAGATTAATCCTTTGTCAGTTGCTTCATTTGCAAATATTTTCTCCCATTCTGAGGGTTGTCTTTTGGTCTTGTTTATGGTTTCCTTTGCTCTGCAAAAGCTTTTAAGTTTCATTAGGTCCCATTTGTTTATTTTTGTTTTTATTTCCATTTCTCTAGGAGGTGGGTCAAAAAGGATCTTGCTGTGATTTATGTCATAGAGTGTTCTGCCTATATTTTCCTCTAAGAGTTTGATAGTTTCTGGCCTTACATTTAGGTCTTTAATCCATTTTGAGCTTATTTTTGTGTATGGTGTTAGGGAGTGTTCTAATCTCATACTTTTACATGTACCTGTCCAGTTTTCCCAGTACCACTTATTGAAGAGGCTGTCCTTTCTCCACTGTACATTCCTGCCTCCTTTATCAAAGATCAGGTGACCATATGTGCATGGGTTTATCTCTGGGCTTTCTGTCCTGTTCCATTGATCTATATTTCTGTTTTTGTGCCAGTACCATCCTGACTTCAGACTATACTACAAAGCTACAGTAATCAAGACAGTATGGTACTGCCATCTTTTGATTTTATCAGTCGTGTTGGAATCTTTACGATTCTTTGATTCTTTTTTCCTTAAAAAGGTAGTTATAGTTTGTGCTATATTGGTGTTTATTTACCTGGTAGGTAGATTTTGGGTTAATCTGTATCTGAATTCTGTTTCTGTAGGATATGTTTACATTTTCATTTAAAGGTTCTGAATGAATATTCCTTTGATTTTTTCTGTTAGAGTCAGGTTCCTTTTGAATTCATTCTATCACAGCTGAGAGGAATATCTTGAGTCGGTGGGCTTTAGTGATTTCCCACCTTCATCTGGACTCAGGGCCCGCAGGGTGGCAGGGGCCAGTGTGACCTGTCTGTCAGCACAGCTTCTGGCTTCCTCCTTGTCTTTTCCTCCTCTGTGACTCCTTCAGTGACTCAAAGCCAGAGGTGGTAGCTTTCTGGTCGAGCAGTTTGGATACACAGCCATAAATTGCTTTATTGCTTAATAAAGGTTTTTAAAAAACCCTTATTTAAATACCAAACAATTTTGTAATGTAAGTCATTGTAATACCATTTAAGAAAGCAAATGGGGGGCTCCCCGGTGGCGCAGTGGTTGAGAGTCCTACAGCCGATGCAGGGGACACGGGTTCGTGGCCCGGTCCGGGAAGATCCCACATGCCGCGGAGCGGCTGGGCCCGTGAGCCATGGCCGCTGAGCCTGCGCGTCCGGAGCCTGTGGTCTGCAACAGGAGAGGCCACAACAGTGAGAGGCCCGTGTACCGCAAAAAAAAAAACAAAAAAGAGAAAGCAAATGGAAACATTTCAGAGCCGTGGTGCATACCTTTTTGACATATAGGGCCTGTTGTCTTCTTAAAAGGAGGGTTAGTTCTTCCTTTGAGGGTCTCCTACTGTGCAGAATAAAAGATGTTAGCTTATCCCTTATCCTGTCCTGCCCTGCACTGGCTTAGGAAGTGGTTTTGTAGACTTTTGTCATTTTTCAGCCATCAGCATGTCAGCAGTGCCCACAGAGGCCTTGGAAATTCTCCTTTGTCTCTTCAGTGCTGGCTTATCATGGCAGAGATGGCCTCTCAGCATCTGGAAGTAAAGGAATCCGCCATCATTCTTGGACTCTGCAAATTGCGTAGGTTGTAAATCGTTGCTCTCAGTCATCAGCTTTCAGTTTGGAAAGCAACACAAATTTGTTGCAACAAGCAGAGTCGTTTCCCTCTCTCCCCATCCTGCTTTTCCTGTGATAACTACTATAAATGTTTTATTTACATTCTCCCCTTAGTTTCTCATAAAATATATGAAACCACGCATTCACACATTTTTATTTTACATGCACACACACACACACACAGTTTCTTTCGAGAAACAAGATCATACTCTTTTTGCAGAGTATTTTTTTAAATTAATCAATTTATTTATTTTTGGCTGTGTTGGGCCTTCGTTTCTGTGTGAGGGCTTTCTCTAGTTGCAGTGAGCGGGGGCCACTCTTCATCGCGGTGCGCGGGCCTCTCACTGTCGCGGCCTCTCTTGTTGTGGAGCACAGGCTCCAGACACGCAGGCGCAGTAGTTGTGGCTCACGGGCCCAGTTGCTCAGCAGCATGTGGGATCTTCCCAGACCAAGGCTTGAACCCATGTCCACTGCATTGGCAGGCAGATTCTCAATGACTGCGCCACCAGGGAAGCCCTTTCAGAGTATTTTTTTTAACTTACCACTTAAAGGAGGAAGGAAAAGCCAACACATTATTTTCCAAAAGGCAAAAAATCTTTTAGCTTCTTTCTAGTTTTGTCAAATTTTCCCTTAGCAATTAGCATCTGGTTTACCAGAAAGATTTACTAACTATAAACCAAAGAATATATACCAGAACCAAAAAGCTAAAATGTAAAAGAAATTTAGACCAGTGTACCCACCCGTTTAACTTACTGTGGTTGGAATGGAGTATTTTCTTCCCTGTTACACTTTTCTTCTGTTTTCTCTAACTCAAAACATGGCTTATCAAAACCTAGAACTTAGGGAATATAAAGCTCTCCCCCTTATTTCCTCCTTCTATTTGTCTGTCAGTTACCTAGTCCTAGAAGAGTCTATGGAACCAACTTATTATTCTGAAAACTTGAAATAAAGGGAAAGAATCAAGCATTTACTTGTATGAACTGTACCTATACCTCAGGGCAAAAAATTTAATGAAAGATATCTTTATAGAGATAATTTAGCTTTCAAGTGAAGAATGAGTGCAACATCTAATGCTGTCTCGGCTGCTAACTTACAAAAAAGAGATAACCAGATTTTATGTGCTTGAATCTCACCATTGGTCTCCATCCAACTTCTAATTTACAGGAAACATTAGGAATATTCTAAATGACACCATGGGGATGCAGTCACCAAAAGTCAAATTTGGAAAACCATGGGACAAATGCTCCCGTTACTTCAACAGATAAGCTGCAAGGAGATAAAGATGGAGAGAGAGGAGGGGACCCCATAGATTGGAAGAGACTGAGGACACGTATCTGGCAGCTGCAGTGTATGGACTCACCAAGACCCTGAGTCAAAGGAAGAAACGGGAAAGAAACTTACAGATGCTTGGGGAAGTTTGGACACTTTGTTTCATGATATTAATGAAGTGTACTGTTAGAGATAAATGCTGAACTATTCCTGATGAAATAACATGCTGTCTGAGATCTACTCAGACAGTTTTTGGTGGGAAGGACTAGGTGGGATATTGATGGACCAGGGTGGTCTGTGCATTGATAATGGTTGGAGCTGGTGATGGAGATCTGAGCATCCATACATGGCAGCTCATCGTACTTTACTCAGTATTTTCATTCAAATTTTTCTGTAAAGTTCTTTAAAAAAGATCTTTCCTAGGCAGCTAAATGCATAGTCATCTTGCAGGTGAGGTCTCCTTTAAACTAGGTAATAAACCTCCTTTAAATTATGTTCTACAAACCACAAACACAACTCTTTAAAAAATTTTTGTTTTATTTTTTATTTATAAATTTTTTAAATTTTATATTGAACTATAGTTGATTTACAATATTGTGTTCCAGGTGTACAGCCAAGTGATTCAGTTATACATATTCCTATATCTGTTCTTTTTCAAATTCTTTTCCATTTTAGGTTATTACAATACTTTGAGCAGAGTTCCCTGTGCTATACAATAGGTTCCTGTTGTTTATCTATTTTATATATAGTAGTGTGTATATGTTAATCCCAAACTCCTGATTTATCCCTCCCCTCCACAAACACAACTCTTAAGTTCAATTGCTAAATACAGGTGGACATCTGGGAGAAAGATGAACTCCAAAGCCTCGTGGAAAAGCAGTGCTGGCCTTACTTGACCACTGTGCTGTCACTGGTCTGTTCCAGCAGAAATCACCACATGGACCCTTCGAGGACCATGTTAGTCTGCGGATGACACAGTGTTCTGCTGGCCGCTCTGTGATGGGCAGATAAAGGCAGTGGAGAGGATGCAACATGTTGGCTTTTTCTTGAGAAAGATATAGTGTGTGCCATCCAGCAGCAGCTCACGAGATGGTCTAATTCTAGCGCCCTGCTGTCAAAGAGAATCTGTGCTTTTCTTTTTAAGTAAACATTGCCTCTATTGTCGGTTGGTTAAAACGCCAGCATAGTCGGATACAACCTTTTGGAAGTGAGGTGGGTTTTCTGTGATCTGGGAAGGAAACCGTGGAGAGGTTGTGGGGTGTGCCCGGTCATTTAGTGAGTCAGCGGTCCATGAATTGAAGAGGGTCTAATGCAGGGGTCCCCAGGTCCTGGGCCGCACAGCAGGAGGTGAGTGGTGGGCAAGCGAGTGAAGCTTCATCTGCCGTTCCCCATCGTCCGCCTTACCTCCTGAATCATTCTGGTCTTCCATGAAACCGGTCCCTGGTGCCAGAAAGGTTGGGGACCACTAGTCTAACGTACACTGTGCCAGGCATGGTATTTAGTCCTGGCATCTCTGGCGGTTGGTTCCATCTTACAGACATGGGCGAACCAGGGCTCAGGGAGGGTTGGTTGAGTCACTTCCCTCAGGTTGCACAGCTGGGAAGTTGTGGAACTTGATTTTAACTCCACCTGTTTCCGAAGCCCTTATTTTTCTGAATTCTACGTTCATAGATTTTGATATTAAAGTATTCTCCTCTAGGGACATATTTCAGAGTTGTATGTGGTTTTGCATGTATTTTGAGATGATCAGACTTTCACAATTTTCTGTGAAGCTAATGTGCTCTCAGAGGTTGGTTTCTTTTTTGTTTTGTGGGGACATAAAGGAACCAATGTTCCTTTTACACGCTTTGCTGTGTATGGGTTTGGGGAGGTAGAAATCCTATTGTCTGTTGATTTTTTAAAAAAGAATAATGGGGCTTCCCTGGTGGCGCAGTGATTGAGAGCCTGCCTGCCAATGCAGGGGACGTGGGTTCGAGCCCTGTCCGGGAAGATCCCACATGCCGCGGAGCAGCTGGTCCATGCGCCACAGCTGCTGAGCCTGCGCTCTGGAGCCTATGAGCCACAACTACTGAGCCTGCAAGCCACAACTACTGAGCCTGCGAGCCACAGCTACTGAGCCCATGAGCCACAACTACTGAAGCCCGCGTGCCTAGAGCCCGTGCTCTGCAACAAGAGAAGACACCGCAGTGAGAAGCCTGCGCGCCTCAAGGAAGAGTAGCCCCTGCTTGCCTCAACTAGAGAAAGCCCACGAGCAGCAATGAAGACCCAGTGCAGCCAAAAATAAATAAAATAAATAAATTTATTAAAAACAAAAAAGAATAATGACGTATCCAGTGTGTACTAAATGATTAGAATATGATGTGATTCTGTGAAGCTATTATATTTGTAAGGATTTGCTTTGCTTAGTTGTACGTAGATGACAAGAGAGGCAGGGGAGTGGGTGATTTCCTTGGCCTAGGGTGGGGTCTTTGAGAGGCTTCAGAGTCATTTAGCACATTCGCATCTGGAACTCCTTGTTTTCAGGCTGCAGTTTCTCAGCTACATCAGCATCCTTATTGTCTGGGCTCAGAAACCCCACAGTGCCCCAAACCGGGAAGGGGAATTGGCAGCATGCAAGTGACAGAAGAATTGTACTGTATTGGGGGTTTCTGGTATTCATGAACATTTTTTGGATGAAGAAAATATGCCAACCACTGATAATATAATATACATTATAGCTACAAAGTGATTCTAGTAGTTACAACATTAGTTTCTTGAGATAGACATTGTTGTTACTCATGTTTGATGATTTATTTTTAAATATTGGGGTACATTAGTATTTCCTAAAATTTTGCCTCAGAGACCCACAATAACAGTGGCTTAAAAGCGATCGCTTTTGTTTGCACTTAGGTAGGTGTCCAGGCTGGTGTGCTACTCAGGGTCACGTACTGTGTTAGTTTTAAAACACCTGTGCTGTTTCTTTGCTGCTTTTCCCATTGATGGGTTGGTTCTTGTCTCCTCCCCTTCAATCTGTGGGTCACCTGCTCACTTGTAACCAGTAGACAGTGGGGTCAGTGATGCTACATGACTTGTGAAGTTAGGTAGGAAAGGTGATGCCACTTCTGCCTTGTTCCCTGGAACCCTGAGGCCACCGTTCTGTCAGGCCACATGCCGAGGCCACCTGTCAGTGGTCTGCCTGGCTGCTCCCCAGTTGAGGTCCCAGCTAATAGGGAGCATCAACCACTAGACATATGAGTGAAGATGCTTCCGCGTGATTCCAGCCTCCAGCCGTCAAGCCATTCTAGCTGTTGAGTTTGACCAGCTGAGGTCCAGACATCCCAGAGCAGAGACAAGACGTCCGCCTTGTGCCTGGTTAGAATTTCTGGCCCACAGAGTCTGTGAGCATAATAAAATGGTTGTTCTACAGAGTTCAGTGTTGGAATGGTTTGTTACCAGCACCAGTGACTGGGACAGGGACCCAGGTGTCTTCTGTCACCTTGCTTTGCCTTCCTAGGTTGTTACCCTTGCGTGGTTCTGAATGTTTTGGCCACCACAGCTGCTTCCCAGTCATCTGGACCAAGCATGTACAGAAAAGGCACTGCCTTTCCCCTGAAGGACACGCCCCAGAAGTAGCATAATCACTTCTGCTCACATCTTGTGGGCCAGAACTTAGCCACAGCACGGCCACATCTAACTCAGGGAAGCCTGAGAGGGGTGTATTTGTTCTTGGTGATCATGTACCTAGCTAAAAATTAGGGGAGCTGTTTCTTTCCTTGAGAGACAAGGGTACATGTAGAGTTGTGTTGGCTTGATTATACTAAATTCTTTTTTTAAAAACTGAAGTATAGTTGATTTACAATGTTGTATTAATTTTTGCTATACAGCAAAGTGATTCAGTTATACATATATATACATTTTAAAAAGTATTTTTTCCATTATGGTTTATCATAGGATATTAAATATAGTTCCCTGTGCTATACAGTAGGACCTTATTTTTTATCCATTCTATATATTATAATAGTTTGCATCTGCTAACCCCACACTCCAAATCCATCCACCCCCTCGCCTCCCCCCGGCAACCACAAGTCTGTTCTCTATGTCTGTGTGTCTGTTTCTCTTTCATAAATAAGTTCATTTGTGTCGTATTTTAGATTCCACCTATAAGTGATATCATATGGTGTTTGTCTTTCTCTTCCTGACTTACTTCATTTATATACTAAATTCTTTACTTTGTACTTTGTAAATGGTGTCTGTTTCTTTCCTAGGAGATTTTCCATTTCAAAGAGCTCTCAGTAGCAGATATGCTGGAAAACTCTGTATTTTGGTTAGGATTAGAATCAGCTAATAATAATGGTATTTTACAAATGAAGACAAAATAACAGCGACTTAACAGGAATGAAGTTTACTTCTCTTTTATGTAGAATCCAGGGCTGGCTCAGCACAAATACTGGAAACACCACCACCGTCAATAACCCAGGCTCCTTGAACCTTGCTCCTGCAGGAGGCTTAGGGAGCTGCCTTGTGGTCCAGGATGGCTGCTTGAACTTCATCCATCAGGTCAGCTTCCCAGCCAGTAGAAAGGAAGAAAGAGGGAAGAAGGGATAGAGGGGAACCAGGTATCTTTCAAAGAAAATTCGTAGAAGTTGCTGTATGACACTGCTACTTTCATTCCGTTGGCCAGAACTTCATCATTTGGCCATGCCTGCCGAAGGAAGGCTGGAAAACGTGGTTGCTATTTCAGGCAACAGTGCGACCCATCAAAATCAGAGTTTCTATTACTAAGGAATCAGGCTCTGCTACACTCTGTCAATTTGGGAAGAACTATCATCCATGTAATATGCTGCAACATGGACAGAAAATGGTTAGAAAATGCAGAGTAAGGGCTTCCCTGGTGGCGCAGTGGTTGAGAGTCCGCCTGCCGATGCAGGGGACGCGGGTTCGTGCCCCGGTCCGGGAAGATCCCACATGCCGCGGAGCGGCTGGGCCCGTGAGCCATGGCCGCTGAGCCTGCGCGTCCGGAGCCTGTGCTCCGCGACGGGAGAGGCCACAACAGTGAGAGGCCTGCGTACCGCAAAAAAAAGAAAAAAAAAAAAAAGAAAGAAAATGCAGCAGAGTAAGATTTTGTTGATCTACGTTTGTGTTCACATGAGGCTCTCAACCGGTCCTCCCCCATCCTTTTAAACACTTGGGTTTGTAGGGACATCTGATGTTTACTGGCCGACTACACACGGCTGTGTACAGACTGTCACTGTTTTAGCTTCGACCCTCAAAGCCTTTCCTGAAAAAGAACAATCCCGTTTCTAGTATGTACATAATAGGGCTGTCTGTCACTGTCTTTCAGTGGTCCAAAGTTGCTTTGTTTGAGGTGCTGCTTTTCTAAAAGTGGACTCTTTTTTTTCTTTTTTTTTGCTCCCTGGAAAGATTTTTCCCCTTTGTTTTAGAATTGAAATAGTCTGAATGACTATTTTAGCCATTTCTGGCTCAAGACTGAACTAGCTGTGAGATACTGATTCTTCCCCGGACCACATACAGAACTTTTGTCTTAAGACCTCTCCTGAGAAAATACCATGACTCTTTGTTGTTCTCTGTAAAAAGCAACTTTCCTGCCTGTGTAGCAGGGTGGAAAGATTTGATTCACAATTAAACTTGGAAATGCAAAGAAAATATTTTCTTTCAAAAGGGAACCCTCCTACACTGTTGGTGGGAATGTAAGTTAGGGCAGCTACTATGGAAAACAGTATAGAGGTTCCTCTGAAAACTAAAAATAGAATTACCGTATGATCCAGCAATCCACTCCTGGGCATATATCCAGACAAAACTTCTCTGCGGCATGTGGGATTCTCCCGGACTGGGGCACAAACCCACGTCCCGCACATCGGCAGGCAGTCTCTCAACCACTGCACCACCAGGGAAGCCCCAGACAAAACTCTTAATTTAAAAAGATACATGCACCCCTATATTCATAGCAGCACTATTCACAATAGCCAAGACATGGAAACCACCTAAATGTCCATCTACAGATGAATAGATAAAGAAGGTGTGGTGTATATATATATATATATACACACACACATACATATACACACAATGGAATATTACTCAGCCATAAAAAAGAACAATATAATGTCATTTGCAGCAACATGGATGGACCTAGAGATTATCAAACTGAGTAAATTAAGTCAGAAAGAGAAAGACAAATACCATATGATATCAGTAACATGTGGAATCTAAAATATGACACAAATGAAGTTATCTATGAAACAGAAACAGAATCACAGACATAGAGAACAGACTTGTGGCTGCCAAGGGTGAGGGGGGTGGGGGAGGGATGGATTGGAAGTTTGGGGTTAGCAGATGCAAACTGTTACATATAGCATAGATAAACAACCAGGTCCTACTGTATAGCACATGAAAGTATATTCAATATCCTGTGATAAATCATAATGGAAAAGAGTATAAAAAAACCTGAAAATATTTTCTTTCATTTTCTAGCTGCTCTGGTTGTTCTCAGTGAGTCTCATCTCCTGACTAGTAGAGAAAATGTGCAAAGTTGAACCTGTTTTGAAGCTTAGTTTGGTGTGCTCACGTGAACAGTCTCTGCGGTCCTGTGTCTCCTGGTTAGGAATGCTTGGTCTGGCGGTAGCACCCCCCCACCCCTTTCTTCTGGGCACCTGTGGGGCGGGAGGTGGCTTCTGCAACCTCGCCTTCCTGGGGAAGCAGTGTGCCTGCACCACCAGAGTCTTTATCCTGCCCTTTTAGTGCCTCTCCCTCCCAGTGATGCCTCTTCCCTCCCTGATGCCTGGTGCTCTGTTGGCCACTGATTCCAAGTCAGTAACCATGAACTTGGGGCCCATTGTTGTGGTTCAGGCCACATCCTTCATTTACTTGACTTCACCTGGGATCCCTTGGGGGCTGCAACCCCTGGGAGGTCTGGCTGGGAGCTCCCTTGTTCTCGTCCCATGTGAACTGCTCTGTAGCCCAGTGACAGAGCCCCTTCTCCCTGCCAGGTGACCTCTGGCCAGCGCCCCAGCCAGGCTCACAGGTTCTGCTGTGTTCAGTCTGAACCAAGTAGAACCAAGGGTCCCAAATAGGGAGGAAGGCCAGGAGCCGCCTTCTGCCTCCAATGACTGCACACCCCCTCCTCCCACGGCCTGGACAGGGGAAGTTGGTCTGGCCCCTGACTTCGCCTGTCTCCCACAATCTGTCCATTTCATAGCCCACACCGTGCTCCTTTTTAGCTGGCCCTGGCTTTGCTGTCAGACTGGAAGGGTATCTTTTCTACCCTGGAGGAGACTTCTATGAAATCCTGATGCAACGCAGGCAGGGAGGAGAAAGGAATAAAGCAATTTGTAAAATTCTCTAGATAATAGCATGGCTAGCAGAGTTATGTAGTTTTGCTGAATAATCCCAGTTTGTAAATTGGAAGTGATTCTCCATCTTTTGGTAGCATTTCTATAATTTCTTTTGTTTTAGGGTAATGAACACGTTATGTCTAGAGGCAAAGGAGAACATATGAATATTTTTCAAAATATGACACTTGATTTTTTTTTAATAAGTATTAAAAAACATGTATTCTTGAACAGTGATTTGGATGGAAGTAGTGTTCTGAGAAACTTTTTTTTTTTTAGGATAATGAAGCTATTTTAGTATTATTTAAAATAAGAACAACCTTTAAACCGTATGAAGTGGGCAATAGGGGAGAAGCACGCCTTCCTGAGAAGGGTCCTCCGAGAAGGGTCTTCTCAGGGGCAAAGGTAGCAAGGGTGGTTGGGCAGGAGGGAGTGCAGGCCTGGATGTCAGCGGTGCTTCCTCGGGGTGGGCTCTGCAGGTAGGAGAGGTGGCTCTGGGGCTTGGCAGCTCCTGGCTGGAGTGGAGGGAGCTGGCCTGACGGTCTGTGCCAGTGACTCAGGCAGGGGTAGGGCAGGGGTCAGCTGGGTAAAAGAAATGTGGGTTTGGGTGTCAGGAGGAGGTGGCCTTGGCTCTCAGGACTCAAGGGGGACGTCAGGCTGCAGGAGGCCCAGGCCCGGGAGTGCTGATCCGCCCCCATCTCTCCAGCGAGGCTCTGTGACTGTGCCCTGGGCGGGTGGGGGGTGGGGGGGCCTCACAGCAGGGTGGGCGGCAGACAGGGAAGGCTCAGGCAGGGCTGCTGGTCAGGCCGGGGCTCAGTGTCCTCTTCTCGGAGGCGCTTGCACCCGGAGCAGATGCTTCTTCTCAGAGGCCCCGGCCTGGGCACAAAGACAGGGACCACTCCATTCCTTATCACGGGCCAGAAGGCTGACAGCCTGGGCTCGGGGCTCTCAGACCTGAGAGGCCCGTCGAGCCGCCTTTGTCCTTCCTCGCATCGGCTGAGGGCCCTCAGCGCGGTCTCCTTGGTACAGGGGTCCGGGGACTCCTGGCTGGGCGGACACGTGTACAAGCTGCTTAGGCTTTCAACGGGGGCGGTACAGATGTCCACCAGGCTCTGCGTGTGGCAGGAGAGGCGGGCGTTCCACTGGGACCTCATCGTGAAACCGCAGCCCCGAGGAGGTGCGGAGGGGCGGCCCGCTGGGAAGGCGCCTCCAGCCCTGGGGCACCGAGGACCCGCGGACCGGGTAGTACTTCTAGCTGCGCAGGGCAGTGGGGAGCGGCCGCCTGCTGCAGAACCAGAGCCCGCGATCCTGGCGGCGGCGGCGGTAGCACAGGATTTGGCACCCGTCCCGGCCATCGGGAGGCAGGTGCCGCGGGCGGGCTAGGTCCATGGGAACCATGGGGACCGGCGCTTCCGGGCGTGGGCAGGCTGCGTGGCCTTGGCCGTGCCCAGGTACATGCTCATGTAGCTGCCCATGTTCGCGGGTCAGCGGGGTCAGACCTTCGACGGGCTTTGGCTTCTGGGCGGCCCCGAAGTCTGTAGACGCGAAGCTTACAGCGCTGAGGTGACCGTTGGCATCGGGGTGTGGGACGGTTCGTGGGGCGTCGGAACCTCTGGGCAGGAGGTCCTGCGTGTGCCAGGCCGGGGCCTCGCGGACCCGGGGCCTCGCGGGGCACCCCTGTGTTCTGAGCACAGGGGATCCTTCAGCTCCCACTGCTGGCCCAGTCGCTTGGCTCTGGGTGGCAGGAGAGCCCTCCACTTTTTGCCCTTGACATTTAAAGGGAGAAAATATAATAATTTGTACCAGGTCCTGAAAATTGACTGAAGGGCACTCTCTTTCATTATTGTAAAAATGAACAAAATGCACTTGAATGCTCCTTTAAGGAAAAAGAGCAAATTTACTTGTATTTCTACAGAGGCTGTGTGCTTCTTCTAGAATGGTTGCTAATGTCACTTTTCATAATTTTATTCTTTTTTTTTTTTAACATGTTTTTGGTTTTCTCAGGGTATATGCCCAGTAGTGGGATTGCTGGGTCATATGATAGTTCTATTTCTAGTTTTTTAAGAAACCTCCATACTTTTCTCCATAGTTTTTGCATCTATGTTCATCAGTGATATTGGCCTGTAGTTTTCTTTCTTTGTGACATCCTTGTTTAGTTTTGGTGTCAAGGTGATGGTGGCTTCTTAGAAGGAGATTGGGAGTTTTCCTCCGTCTGTTATAATTTGGAAGAGTTTGAGAAGGATAGGTGTTAGCTCTTCTCTAAATGTTTGATAGAATTCGCCTGTGAAGCCATCTGGTCCTGGGCTTTTGTTTGTTGGAA
>NW_020174103.1:1639671-1640345 GCF_003031525.2 Neophocaena asiaeorientalis asiaeorientalis | reverse complement strand
TTTTTTGTTCTTCTTTCTCTAATTACTTGAGGTGCAAGGTTAGGTTGTTTATTTGAGATGTTTCCTGTTTCTTAAGGTGGGCTTGTATTGCTATAAACTTCCCTCTTAGAACTGCTTTTGCTGCATCCCATAGGTTTTGGGTCGTCGTGTCTCCACTGTCATTTATTTCTAGGTATTTTTAAATTTCCGCTTTGATTTCTTCAGTGATCACTTCATCATTAAGTAGTGTATTGTTTAGCCTCCATGTGTTTGTATTTTTTACAGATCTTTTCCTGTAATTGATATCTAGTCTCATGGCGTTGTGGTCGGAAAAGATACTTGATACAATTTCAATTTTCTTAAATTTACCAAGGCTTGATTTGTGACCCAAGATATGATCTATCCTGGAGAATGTTCCATGAGCACTTGAGAAAAATGTGTATTCTGTTGTTTTTGGATGGAGTGTCCTATACCTATCAATTAAGTCCATCTTGTTTAATGTATCATTTAAAGCTTGTGTTTCCTTATTTATTTTCATTTTGTATGATCTGTCCATTGGTGAAAGTGGGGTGTTAAAGTACTCTACTATGAATGTGTTACTGTCGATTTCCTTTTATGGCTGTTAGTTTTTGCCTTATGTATAGAGGTGCTCCTATGTTGGGTGCATAAATATTTACAATTGTTATATCTTCTTC
>NW_020174103.1:1628967-1639604 GCF_003031525.2 Neophocaena asiaeorientalis asiaeorientalis | reverse complement strand
AAAAAAAAAAGGGACGGATAGAACCTTAGGACAAATGGTGGAAGCAAAGCTATACAGACAAAATCTCACACAGAAGCATACACATACACCCTCACCAAAAGAGGTAAAGGGGAAAAACTCATAAATCTTGCTCTCAAAGTCCACCTCCTCAATTTGGGATGATTCATTGTCTAAAGGAGAGAAGGAAGGAAGGAAGGAAGGTAGGAAAGAAAGAAAGAAAGAAAGAAAGAAAGAAAGAAAGAAAGAAAGCAAAGTATAATAAAGTTATTAAAAATTAATAAGAAAAAAAAATTTAAAAAAACAACAATGGACGGATAGAACACTAGGACAAATGGTGGAAGCAAAGCTATACAGACAGTATCTCACACAGAAGCATACACATTCACAAAAAGAGGAAAAGGGGAAAACATCATAGATCTTGCTCTCGAAGTCCACCTCCTCAATTTGCGGTGATTCGTTGTCTATTCCTGTATTTCACAGATGTAGGGTACATCAAGTTGATTGTGGAGCTTTAATCCGCTGTTCCTGAGGCTGCTGGGAGAGATTTCCCTTTCTCTTCTTTGTTCTCACAGCTCACAGGGGCTCAGCTTTGGATTCGGCCCTGCCTCTGCGTGTAGGTCGCTGGAGGGCGTCTGTTTTTTGCTCAGACTGGACGGGGGTTAAAGGAGCCGCTGATTCGGGGGCTGTGGTGCACTCAGGCCGGGGGGAGGGAGAGGTACGGCGTGCGGGGCGAGCCTGCGGCGGCAGAGGCCGGCGTCACGTTGCACCAGCCTGAGGCTCGCCGTGCGTTCTCCCGGGGAACTTGTCCCTGGATCCCGGGAACTTGGCAGTGGCGGGCTGCACAGGCTCCCCGGCAGAGGGGTGTGGATAGTGACCTGTGCTCGCACACAGGCCCCTTGGTGGTGGCAGCAGCAGCCTTAGCGTCTCCTGCCCGTCTCTGGGGTCCGTGCTTTTAACCGCGGCTCGCACCCGTCTCTGGGATCCGTGGTTTTAACCGCGGCTCGCGCCCGTCCCTGGGGTCCGCGCTTTTAGCCGCTGCTCGCGCCCGTCTCTGGAGTTCCTTTAAGCAGCGCTCTTAAACCCCTCTCCTCGCGCACCAGGAAACAAAGAAGGAAGATAAAGTCTCTTGCCTCTTTGGCAGGTGCAGACTTTCCCCCGGACTCCCTCCCGGCTAGCTGTGGTGCACTAACCCCTTCAGGCTGTGTTTAAGCCGCCAACTCCAGTCCTCTCCCTGCGCTCCGACCAAAGCCCGAGCCTCAGCTCGCAGCCCCGCCCGCCCCGGTGGGTGAGCAGACAAGCCTCTCGGGCTGGTGAGTGCCGGTCGGCACCGATCCTCTGTGCGGGATTCTCCCCGCTTTGCGCTCCGCACCCCTGTTGCTGTGCTCTCCTCCGCGGCGCCGAAGCTCCCCGCTCCGCATCCCGCAGTCTCCGCCCACGAAGGGGCTTCCTAGTGTGTGGAAACCTTTCCTCCTTCACAGCTCCCTCCCACTGGTGCAGGTGCCGTCCCTATTCTTTTGTCTCTGTTTTTTCTTTTTTTTCTTTTGCCCTACCCAGGTACGTGGGGAGTTTCTTGCCTTTTGGGAGGTCTGAGGTCTTCTGCCGGCATTCAGTAGGTGTTCTGTAGGAGTTGTTCCACGTGTAGATGTATTTCTGGTGTATCTGTGGGGAGGAAGGTGATCTCCGCGTCTTACTCTTCCGCAATCTTCCCAGCACCCCTCGACACTTGATTTTAAGGTGTGTGGAAATTTCACTGTTCTTTTTTTTAAAAATGTATTGCAGTATAGCTGATTTACAATGTGTTAATTTCTGCTGTACAGCAAAGCGGCTCAGTTATACATACATATATTCTTTTCCACATTCTTTTCCATTATGCTTTAATACGGGATACTGAATATAGTTCCCTTTGCTATACAGTAGGACCTTGTTGTTTATCTACTCTATACATAATAGTTTGCATCTGCTAATATCATGCTCCCCATTTCCCTGGCGGTCCAGTGGTTAGGACTTGGCACTTTCACTGCTGTGGCCCCGAGTTCAATCTCTGGTCAGGGAACTGAGATCCTGCAAGCTGAATGGCATGCCCCCGCCCAAAAAATGTCCAAATCAAGCTCCCAATTCTTCCCTTTCCCACCTACCCTCCCCCTTGGCAAACACAAGTCTGTTCTTTATGTCTGTGAGTCTGTTTCTGTTTTATAGATATGTCTATATGTGTCTTATTTTAGATTCCACATATAAGTGATATCGTATGGTATTTGTCTTTCTCTTTCTAACTTACTTTGCATAGTATGATAATCTCTAGGTCCATCCATGTTGCCTCAAATGGGGTTATTTTATTCTTTTTTATGGTTGAGTTGTGTTCTATTGTATATATGTACCACACCTTCTTTATCCATTCATCTGTAGGTGGACATTTAGGTTGCTTCCATGTCTTGTATTGTAAATAGTGCTGCTACATAGGGCTTGAATTATAGTTTTTTCCGGTACATGCCCAGCAGTGGGATTGCTGGATCATATGGTAGCTCTATTTTTAGTTTTTTAAGGAACCTGCATACTGTTCTCCAGAGTGGCTGCACCAGTTTACATTCCCACTAACAGTGTAAGAGGATTCCCTTTTCTCCACACCCTCTCCAGCATTCATTAAAATTTCAGTCTTCTTAAACTTGGCATCCTCTAAGTCAGTTTCTTTGCTGGTAGTTTATGCAAGAATATGGGGTTTGGTGATCCAGAAACGGGGTTCAAGGCCTGGTGGCCAGGTGGGTGGAGTTGGATAAATCACTCTCGTCTATTAGGGCCTCATTTTTTTGCCAGGAAGTGTAGGGTGCAGTGTGGCCTCACTCATGCTCATTCCCAGCTCACGTCTTTTTGTCCCGGGGCGACTTCTGCTGGTGGTCCTTCTACCCAGAGGGTCGCTGCTCTAGTGCCCACAAGTCTTCACAAGTGCTCAGGATGACGCTGGCCACCCCACCCTGGTTCCCCTTCCTACTTGTGGTCAGTAGGCTTCTCATTCTGTTGTCAAGTATCCTGTTTTCTGTTTTATTTCCTCTGTAGATATGAAATGCCTTGATGGCAAGAGCTATATTTTAAATACTTATGTCATACGCCACAATATTTCTGTATCATAAGCTCCTTAAGTCCTTTCCACTTCTTATATATTTCATGCTTTTTGGGGTATTTTCTGTAGTTCTGGGGCACACTTTGTAGCTGAAAAAAAATAGGCATTGGTTGGTATTACCAGAAATTAGTGAACTAGAAAGGACAATCCGATCATATTTACTTTATAATCCTATTTTCTATCTGATACCTTTTGCATTCTGAAAAGGACCCAATCTCTGAATAAGTTGTAACTAGCTGAAGTTATTCAGGACTTATAAAATAAAGAACATACATCTCAATTTAAATACTTTTACCATATGCAGTTTTGACTGAAGTATTTTTAGGTTTCAGAAATTTATCTTAGGACTCCGAAGTCATTTCTTTTATCACACTAAAATATTTATGCCTCTGAGGTATTTTTTGGCAGTTGGTTTGTGTGACTCCAGATCTAAAATATGTGACGTTTTGATTTTGGTGGCCATGTTTACATAGCTCTTGGATCTTCTCAAGGACTGTATCCTCAGTTACTGTAATTAAGCCATCTCAGATTTCACATATATTTAGCTAATAAATATTCATGAGGCTCAGGGGAGGATAGAGGAGATGGCCTATGTTCAGATTCAGTTGAGCACATTACTCTTCAGGCCCTGTGGTGGATGATGTGCTAAAGTAAAGTAAGTCTAGACCTCTCAGCAAAGAGCGCAGACTCCAGAAAGAATGAGTCCTACAGACCCCATCTGCAGAAATAGAATTTAAAAATTGTATGGATATAGAGAACGAACTAGTGGTGGAAGAGGGAAGGGGGGAGGGGCCAGAGAGGTGTAGGGGATGAAGAGGTACAAACCACTATGTATAAAATAAATAAGTTACAAGGATATATTGTACAGCACAGGGAATATTGCCAATATTTTACAATAACTATAACTGGAATATAACCTTTAAAAATTGTAAATCATTATTTTGTACACCTGTAACTTGTTTAATACTGTACATCAACTATACCTCAAGAGAAAAAACTATCAATAAAAAGAAAGAAAAAAAATTTTATGAAGTCAGACAAAAATCTGCCTTTATTATGAACATCAGGTTATTTATACTTTTTAAAAGGTCAGCATCTACAAATAAGCTTTATATTTCTTCTGTTGAGTTAATTTCTTTGAAAAAGTTTCACTTTATAAAAATTATAATATTTTCACTTAGAGGGCATGTATCACGATTTAATACTTTCATTTATTTTTCATTCCTATTGCTAAAAGGTACAGAAAGTTTTATTTCTTTTGTAATTGAAAATTTCATTATCAGTAGAAGTGCATTTCTGAAATGGTTCGTTTAAACAAAAAGTTCTGTTTTAAGAAGCATTACTGTGTTCTTTGATGCATTTTGGAGCTGTGGGCATTTAAGCGACTTTGCTGTTGCACTGTTCCTGGATAATCAGACTTGTTTTTCATGGCAATAGTAACCTGTGATCAGGGTCGAGTTGAATATGTAGCCCTGATTCATGTCCTATTGCTACTCCAAACTTCATTCTGTTCACTTGCGCTCACTCTTTTTGTATCTTCTTAAAAATCTTCTCCAGAGAAAATTGGTTAACTTAATTCAAAAATAGGTTCAAAAATTGGTTACTAGAGGTAAATCTGCAGTTTCTGAAGCGGTGTGAGATTAGCAGAGGCTCTCCAGGGTGCTTCTGATGGTGCTGTTGGTTAGATTCCAGCCCTGTTTGAGGTGAGTGCATTTAAATCCATCCCACAGCACTAGGAGGGGCTCCCATTTTATGCTAAGTGTTCTCTTAGCTGTGTGGCTTTCATGATTTCTTTTTAGCCTCTTTACAGGTCTTTGAAATGGGTGGCATTTTCTCCATGTTACAGATGAAGAAAATAAATCTTAGGGAGTTTTACTAACTTGCCTCAGCCCACAGAGTTAGTAGCAAGAGAGGGATTTGAGGCCAGGTCTTTCTGCCTTCAAAATAAGTGTGCTTTGAAACCACCTCTCCGAGGTTGTAAGGAAAATTGAAGTTCTGTTCACTGTTCTTGATGCCTTACTCATAGAGTCCCAGCTCCTTAGCTTGTCCTGTCTTTATAGGCCTCTGTCCTGCCCAGTCATCCAGGACTCTTTTACACACATCCTGTACTTAATCCACGCCTAACATCACACCTTTAATTCTCTCAGGATTTTGCCTTCTCCCTGATCTATCTTCTGTGCGAACCCTGTTGGTTCCAACCGTAGCACTCTCTGCCTCCTTGCCCCCTACATTAAAGACACATACAAATGTAAATCAAAGAGATGAACCAAAACAGAAGAAACTCAACCTTAATTGTAGTAGCACAAGTTGCTACAATACTGTTGGAAAGTGCCCAGCCTCCATCAGCAGGTGAGTGAATAAGCAAACTGGCAGGTCCATATCGTGAAATGCCTGTCAGCCATCACAGGGACCAAATCATGGATACACGCAGCAACACGGATTAATCTTAAAAAGCTAGAATCAAATAGGTTCTATTTATGTGAAATTTTAGAACATGAGAAACTACGGTGATAAAAATCATGTTGCCTATGGGAGGGGTGTGGGGATAGACCGCAAAGGGGCACAAGGGGGTGGAACTGTTTTCTCTCTTGTTTTGGGTGCCGGGCATAGGATGCAAACAACTGTCAAAACTCTCTGAACTGAACACTTAGTATTTACCTGTTTTATTTTGTTAGTTAAACCTCGATTTAAAAAATGAAATGAAATCAGGCTAAGGTTCTTTTGCATAATTCTGTCATAGCACTTGTCAGGCAGTTTTGCGAAGTCTTGGTTCTGGGCCTCTTTCCTGCTGGACGGTGGTAGGTGTGGGACTCTTCCCATTTTGTAGCACCAGTGCCTAGTACTTGCTTGACACCTCGTGGTATTGGGGAAGAAGAAATATTCCTCTGTTCTTCTAGGTCTGGCTGGTCTAAGAATTAAGTTGATAGGAAATAGATTAACAGGAGAAAATCAAACAAAATTTTAATAACGTGTACATGGGAGAGACCCAAGAGAAAACTTGCCTGCGTGGCTGAAGTCCTCCCCTTAAATACCATCTTCAGCTAAAGACAGAAGAGGATGTTGGGGGTAGTGGTTTGGGACTTCAGAGGGGAGGAAGGCAATTCCCATGAAGATGGAAAGGCAAAGGTTTGATAAATGTTTGCTGGGCCAGGCAGAGGCAATGGGACACAGAGTGGACTCTGACCTCTAGGCCCTGTTCTCCTGACCACACGTAACCCATATTCTTTGCAGATAACTCTGGAGATTCCTCTGTTCTGGGAACAGTCCATCTATCTGAATTCTTCAGACAGTTAGAGGGAAGGTCAAAGTTTCTTCCTGAGTCTTGTTTGGGCCTTGATTGTTTTCAGCTGGAAAGAATCCACAGGCCAAAGAGACATGTTGGGTTTGCAAATTTTGTTCCTCTACTCTGGGTTCTCAAGAGATGCTTGTTGAATGCATGGAACGCTACCTTCTGAAGAAGCCTGGCTCATTAAAAAAAAAAGAGTAGGTTTGGAAATAGTGGGGGCCCCAGGAAGAGGTTTAATATGATCTTTAGGTGCCTGGAAACCTAAGCTTCATGGGAGATGTAGTTCAAGCCATTATGAATTTAAGTAGTTACAGAGATTTGCATACAAAAAAATGGAGACTGAGTTTGTATATTTTTAGTGGTTTGCTTTGAGTGTTTTAGTCTCTAAATGTCAGGTGATGCCCAAAGTTTAAACTAACATAATTTCTCTAGTCATCTCTCCATTTTTTTAGGAATAGGTTTGGGCTGGAGCAGATCGCTGAGTCACACCTCTGGCCTTAGGGGCCTTGAAAGAACTTCATTATTGAAATAAATTTGAGTTTACAAATTTCATTTCAGCAGCCAGGCAGAGGGACTGAATGCTCAGTTGATTTCTGGCTAATGAGCCACGTGGTGGTGCTCTGCTTTCTGGGGGAACCCAGTAGCTTTAAAGGGAAAAATTCCCCAGCATTTTAAGTGTCTGCCTGAGTCTGGCGTTTCAGTGTCAGCCACACGTGTTTAAGGTGACACCAGGAGGAGCCAGGAAGGGAAGGTATAAGATATTTTTTAAAAGTATTGTGCAAATTGAGAGGTTCTCAAAGCAAAACTCTCATAATAATGCCTGCTACACAACTCTTCCTTCCAGTTGTAAAAAAATAATGTATATTCCTTGAAGAAAACTGGAAAGAAAATAGTGATGTTGTAATTGGTATATTCCATGTCCTGGAAACGGTGCATTGTTTATTTAATGAAAGCACAATCATTTTGTGGCCATGCCATAACTGAGTTGCTCACTTTTCTGTCCTTGGATATTGAGATTATTTCATATTTTTTATTAATAGGTAATAATTAAATACCTTTATACATTTTGAGTATTTATCAAGCAAGAATTATATTTAGTGGTTTTTTTGGTCATTAGCAGCTTTTTATTGTTACCCTCAATTTATAAATGAGGCAAAGAATTTGTAATTATCTAAAACTTATATGGCCAGAAATTTGTAGAGCCACACATAATAAACAAGAGAGCATGGCACAGAAGAAAGAATGTATTCTTTTTTTTAAATTTATTTTTTATTGAAGTGTAGTTGATTTACAATGTTGTGTTAGTTTCAGGTATATTTAGTGTTGAGATGAATATTTCCTTATGTAAAACGTAGTCTGAATTTTGGATTTTCTATAGACTGTATTCTAAAAGCAGGGTGTCATCAGGGATTAAGAGTATAGATTGTGGGGCTTGATCCCAGATTCTCTACTAATCCAGTTAGTAGGAAATATAAGTATATAAATTTTATTTTATTTTATTAAAAAAAATTTTTTTTTGCAGTATGCGGGCCTCTCACTGTTGTGGCCTCTCCTGTTGCGGAGCACAGGCTCTGGACGTGCAGGCTCAGCGGCCATGGCTCACGGGCCCAGTCACTCCACGGCATGTGGGATCTTCCCAGACCGGGGCACGAACCCGTGTCCCCTGCATTGGAGGCGGACTCTCAACCACTGTGCCACCAGGGAAGCCCAAGTATATAAATTTTAGATTAAAAATCTTATATATTAGGAATATTTCTTCTCTATTGATTTTCTTATATTCTCACTTGAAATATTGAACATACTCAGGGAGAAACAGGGACAGGAGAGAAGCAGGTCCCTTACCTTTCTTGCCTTACTGTATTCCTTTTTGACCTTGACCAAATAATGTCCCGTGCCTTAGTTTCCTCCCCTGTGAAGGTGGTGGAGTAATAATAGACCTCCACGGTGAAGATATCAAATGCTTGGGGCAGGGCCTGGCACAGGAAGTGCTGTATAAATATCAGTCATTTTCCATCTGTGTCAGAATGCAAGAATATTATGAACATTCTAAAGGCTCCTTTATCACTGTTGCCAGATTCCCAAAGATCATACCAGTGGGGTCTCTCATCAGCACCACCTCAGGGTGCCTGTTTTCCCACACAGAATCAGCTATTAGCAAAACTTCCTTGTGAGCATCCATCGCCATTGGCACGTGATCATTCAGTTTCTCCTCTTTTCCCTTGGAGCCCTGACTTTCGTTGTATATCATTAATAAAAGTGTGCACTGATTAGCTTCTTATATTTTCTTCTTCTTTTTAGGGACTAGGATAGACACATTGCTTTCTCATTAAAGATGGGTGGAGGGGTCAAGGAAGTGGAAAGTTTGGGACCACTATTCTAACAGTAGATAATAAAGGTACGTAGAGTATTTAAAAATGCTTGGAAGGATCTCTGAGGATCCACTTCTTCAAAATTTGCCTTTGGTTTTCAAGGAAAAAAAGCTAGTGGACAAAGCAAGAGTTCTGCAGAAAGCAGAGGCATGGAAATGATAAACCCAAGGTGATACTCTAGTCGGTAACTTGGCGAGAAGCTCTTTGCTCCTCTGACTTCAGTCAGAGCTATTTTATGTCTGTCTGTGTCATCTGTGATGTTCTAGGTGAGCTCTGGTTGGGAGAATGCAGCCCTGGCTAACTCAGGTTTGAAGGTCTTCTCTGTGCAAGAGGAAGTAAGGCCAAGGGAGAACTCTCCTGGCACCCCAGACATTTAGTCATCTGCCTGCCTCTCCTTTTGCTCATCAGTGGTCCTGGGAGGGGTGTGGTGGTGGTGATGGGGTGGTGGCAGAGCCTTTCTGGGATGGGTTGGGTCACCTGGTGTGTGGCTCCTAAAGCCTACTAGGACATGCTTGGTGATCCTGTAACTAAGGCACGTGTCCCCACGAGCTGTAAACTACATTTAAATAAAGCGAGGGAGGGAGGCACAAGAGGGAGGGGATATGGGGATCTATGTGTACATGTAGCTGATTCACTTTGTTATACAGCAGAAACGAACACACCATTGTAAAAAAATTATACTCCAGTAAAGATGTTAAAAAAAAATAAAAAAACAGCCCCCCCAAAAACTGAGGGTGTAATTAGACTAACATTAATTCTGTTTTAACCAGCAGCCCTGCTCTGTTTTAAGTTGAGTTACTGCCATAACTTATGCAGACAAGAGAGTAAGGAAGCTTTTCTTTTTAATTGTATCTTCAAGTGTTTCAGAGGCCTGGAAAAGTTTGTCCGTTTCTACAGACCTTAAAATCCTGACTTTTCTTTCCATTTAGATGAAAAAATAAATAAAAAATCAGTATGGAAAGAAAAAAAGAAAAAAAAAAACCTTGGGCAGGAGGCAGTCTCAGTGTGAAACAAGCCTAGGTTGAAGGTTTCCCCAGGGCTTCAGAGTCTTGTCTTTGGTGATCTCCACCTTCTTATCCCTGCTGCTGACTCACTCTGTGTCTGGCCAGGCTGTTACAGGAGGGAAAGTGTTGTGCGTGTGAGTCACCCTATATTTTCATGGACTTGGGAAGTTAGTGTAGCACAGACAGAGAACTGCAGAGACTTTCTGTCCTGCACAGTGACGCAGAACGGCAGCAGTCAGCTCGAAGACAGCACTTACCTTCCAACAGTGTAGCTGTAACTGGAAGGTTCTTTATTCTCAGGTGGGAGAAAGATAAAAAGCAGATACTAGGAGTTTTATGTTCAATTCTTGGACAATCTTGAGAACAGATACCAGTAAATTCTTCTTCAGAGCAGAACCCATTAGCACCTGGTACTGTTGATCCGATTCTGTTGGTCCGCAGCCGCTGTCCTGAGAGCGGAGCATGTGATCTGATCATTGATGGGGACGGGGCAGCAGATACACAAAAGGGTGTTTGTGGGAAGGATTTATGGGGTCTATTGTTCTCCATCATCTATGCCTTAGCTTACTTATCACATTCTACCCCTGTGCTATTTCTGGATTCCTGACTATCAGCACAAAACCAGACTGCATTTTGCTCCATGGCAGTTAAACTTCGACTGAGGATGCCCTCCAAGCAGGGTAATTTCTGAGTATTTTCTCAGTTACTGATCCTTCTTTCAGAGACTCTCTAAAGACTCATCCTTTAGTATCCCAGCCTGGACAGCCATCCTCTGAAGAGGTGTCACCAGCTGCCCCTGCTGTTCTTCTCCCGGCCTCTGACTCCTCCCCTTTTCCCACCTCCTCCCCTCCCCGCCCCTCCCCCTT
>NW_020174103.1:1627823-1628939 GCF_003031525.2 Neophocaena asiaeorientalis asiaeorientalis | reverse complement strand
TCTCCCTGTCCCTCCCCCTTCTCCCTGTCCCTCCCCTCTCTTCTTCCTCCCCCCCTTCTCTCTAACCCCTTCTCCATCCCCCTCCCTCCTCTTCTCCCTTCTGCCCCCAGCAGCCTAAGAACAAGCCTACCTACAGCTGAGGTGTTTCTCTCCATCTTCGGATCTGAGTTGGGGGTGCTCCGGCTGTCTGTCTTTTCCCTGTATCTTCCGTAGAGTCTACCGGAGTATTGAATACCTAAATGAATAAAATAACTTGAAACACTTTTTTCCTCACAGTTATTGTTAATAGTAGTACACAGATACATCTTCCTTGTAGAAGATTGAAACACTCCGTCTAGAAATATGCAGAATGAAATGTGAAATTTATGACCCCAGCCCCCTCCTCTTTTAGCTTCCACTCTTATGATGAAATGGCTTTCTCAATTTGTTGTGTCTCTTTTATGTGTATTATTTTGCATTTTTTCCACTTAACTGTGTATCTTGGAATCTTTTTATGTCACTATGTACAAGTTTTCCCTTATTAATATTCTAGAAGGTAGGTGAAGTATATATAGTTCATTCATCTAGCTTCCTATTGACTGACATTTAAGTGGCTTCATATATTTTGCTACAATAAACATTCTTGTATGCTGATCATATATATGCAAGTATTTCTTTAGTTTTACTACAGGTAGAATTGTTCATACAGAAAATTGTATGCATTTTAATTTGTAGTGGATCCTGACAAATTGCCCTCAAAATTTTTTTTGCCATTTTACACATGGGGCTGCCTGTCTCTGCATTAGTTATTGTCATTCTTATAAAATTTTTGCCAGTATGAAATCATTTGCTTCACGTGCATTTCCTGATTGGAAGGCTGGGGGAGCCTTTCCCTGAATCTTTTTCATTCCTTTGAATTGTGTAGTTGGGGAGGGGCTGCCTTTTTCTCTTACTGAATATTAATAGGACTTATTCATCTATTTTGGATATTCTTGGTGTGTATTATATATGTAGCATATATTTTCTTTGTTGCTCATGTTTTTTTTTAAACTTCATTTATAACATCTGCTTTGTCAAATTTGTCAGCCATTATATGTCTAGTTTCTTTTGGGTTTTGTAACTTTTTTTTTTTTTTTT